>NW_026736960.1:0-54149 GCF_949786415.1 Peromyscus eremicus | reverse complement strand
CGTCTTTTCCCAGCATGTACGGTGTATCGGACTGAAGAGGAGCTACTGTTCTTGTCAGTTTCCTAAGCAGAGTTGAACTAGATATGGCCCGTGTGTAGGAAGCACAGTTCTTTTGTTCTGAGCAAGCTCACTGTTCTGGCCCTATAGGAAACACAGTAGAGTAGAAGAGTGCTCTTTCCACAAAAGCAGAGTGTGTTTCTTGTAAGGTGAGCTAGCTTTTGTTTCCCAGTCCTAAATGGAGTTGAATCACATGCAGTTTCTGGTCCTACGAGCAAGAGATGTTTTATAGTAAGAAGAGTCACTATTGCGCTGCCATTGCCATACACAGGACAAATAGCACTGGCGTCTGTTCCCAGCAAGTACAGTGTATTAGACTGAAGAGGATCTACTGTTCTTTCAGGTTCCTAAGCAGAATTGAACTAGATATGGTCGTGTATGTAGGAAGCACAGTTCTTTTGTTCTGAGCAAGCTCACTGTTCAGACCCCATAGGAAACACAGTAGAGTAGAAGATTGCTATTTTCTCAAAAGCAGAGTGTGTTTCTTGTAAGGCGAGCTAGCGTTTGTTTCCCAGTCCTAAATGGAGTTGAGTCACATGCAGTTTTTTGACCTACGAGCAAGAGTTGTTTTCTGGTAAGACGATTCACTATTGTGCTCCAATTGCCATACACAGTGCAAATAGCACTCACGTCTGTTCCCCGAAAGTAGAGTGTATTGGACTGAAGAGGAGCTACTGTTCTTCTCAGTTTCCTAAGCAGAGTTGAACTAGATATGGCCCGTGTGTGTAGGAAGCACAATTCTTTTGTTCTGAGCAAGCTCACTGTTCAGACCCCTTAGGAAGCACAGTAGAGTAGAAGAGTGCTCTTTTCTCAAAAGCAGAGTGTGTTTCATGGAAGGCGAGCTAGCATTTGTATCCCAGTCCGAAATGGAGTTGAATCACATGCAGTTTCTGGTCCTATGAGCAAGAGTTGTTTTCAGGTAAGGAAAGTCACTATTGCGCTCCCATTGCCATACACAGTGCAAATAGCACTCGCGTCTCTTCCCAGCAAGTACAGTGTGTCGGACTGAAGAGGAGCTACTGTTCTTGTCAGTTTCCTAAGCAGAGTTGAACTAGTTATGGCCCTTGTGTAGGAAGCACAGTTCTTTTGTTCTGACCAAGCTCATTGTTCTGGCCATATAGGAAACACAGTAGAGTAGAAGAGTGCTCTTTTCTCTAAAGCAGATTGTGTTTCTTGTAAGGCGAGCTAGCATTTGCTTCCCAGTCCAAAATGGAGTGGAATCACATGCAGTTTCTGGTCCTACGAGCAAGAGTTGTTTTCTGGTAAGGAAAGTCACTATTGCGCTCCCCTTGCCATACACAGTGCAAATAGCTCTCGTGTCTGTTCCCAGCAAGTACAGTGTATCGGATTGAAGAGGAGCTACTGTTCTTGTCAGTTTCCTAAGCAGAGTTGAACATGATAGGGCCCGTGTGTGTTAGGAAGCACAGTTCTTATGTTCTGAGCAAGCTCACTGTTCTGGCCCTATAGGAAAAACAGTAGAGTAGAAGCGTGCTCTTTTCTCAAAAGCAGAGTGTGTTTTTGTAAGGTGAGCTAGCGTTTGTTTCCTAGTTAAATGGAATTGAATCACATGCAGTTTCTGGTCCTACGAACAAGAGTTGTTTTCTGGTAAGGAAAGTCACTATTGCGCTCCCATTGCCCTACACAAGGCAAAGAGCACTCGCGTCTTTTCCCAGCAAGTACAGTGTATTGGACTGAAGAGGAGCTACTGTTCTTGTCAGTTTCCTAAGCAGAGTTGAAAACGATATGGCCCGTGTGTGTAGGAAGCACAGTTCTTATGTTCTGAGCAAGCTCACTGTTCTGGCCCTATAGGAAACACAGTAGAGTAGAAGCGTGCTCTTTTCTCAAAAGCAGAGTGTGTTTTTGTAAGGCAAGCTAGCGTTTGTTTCCTAGTCCTAAATGGAGTTGAATCCCATGCAGTTTCTGGTCCTACGAACAAGAGTTGTTTTCTGGTAAGGAAAGTCTCTATTGCGCTCCCATTGCCCTACACAAGGCAAATAGCACTTGCGTCTTTTCCCAGCATGTACGGTGTATCGGATTGAAGAGGAGCTACTGTTCTTGTCAGTTTCCTAAGCAGAGTTGAACTAGATATGGCCCGTGTGTAGGAAGCACAGTTCTTTTGTTCTGAGCAAGCTCACTGTTCTGGCCCTTTAGGAAACACAGTAGAGTAGAAGAGTGCTCTTTTCTCAAAAGCAGAGTGTGTTTCTTGTAAGGTGAGCTAGCTTTTGTTTCCCAGTCCTAAATGGAGTTGAATCACATGCAGTTTCTGGTCCTACGAGCAAGAGTTGTTTTATAGTAAGAAGAGTCACTATTGCGCTGCCATTGCCATACACAAAACAAATAGCATTGGCGTCTGTTCCCAGCAAGTACAGTGTATTGGACTGAAGAGGATCTACTGTTCTTTCAGGTTCCTAAGCAGAATTGAACTAGATATGGTCGTGTATGTAGGAAGCACAGTTCTTTTGTTCTGAGCAGGCTCACTCTTCGGACCCCATAGGAAAAACAGTAGAGTAGAAGATTGCTATTTTCTCAAAAGCAGAGTGTGTTTCTTGTAAGGCGAGCTAGCGTTTGTTTCCCAGTCCTAAATGGAGTTGAGTCACATGCAGTTTCTGGTCCTACGAGCAAGAGTTGTTTTCTGGTAAGGAAAGAAACTATTGCGCTCCCATTGCCATACACAGTGCAAATAGCACTCGCGTCTGTTCCCAGCAAGTACAGTGTATTGGACTGAAGAGGAGCTACTGTTCTTCTCAGTTTCCTAAGCAGAGTTGAACTAGATATGGCCCGTTTGTGTGGGAAGCACAGTTCTTTTGTTCTGAGCAAGCTCACTGTTCGAACCCCATAGGAAGCACAGTAGAGTAGAAGAGTGCTCTTTTCTCAAAAGCAGAGTGTGTTTCATGTAAGGCGAGCTAGCATTTGTTTCCCAGTCCTCAATGGAGTTGAATCACATGCAGTTTCTGGTCCTACGAGCAAGAGTTGTTTTCTGGTAAAGAAAGTCACTATTGCGCTCCCATTGCCATACACAGTGCAAATAGCACTCGCGTCTGTTCCCAGCAAGTACAGTGTATCAGACTGAAGAGGAGCTACTGTTCTTGTCAGTTTCCTAAGCAGAGTTGAACTAGATATGGCCCGTGTGTAGGAAGCACAGTTCTTTTGTTCTGAGCAAGCTCACTGTTCTGGCTCTTTAGGAAACACAGTAGAGTAGAAGAGTGCTCTTTTCTCTAAAGCAGAGTGTGTTTCTTGTAAGGTGAGCTAGCTTTTGTTTCCCAGTCCTAAATGGAGTTGAATCACATGCAGTTTCTGGTCCTACGAGCAAGAGTTGTTTTCTGGTAAGAAGAGTCACTATTGCGCTGTCATTACCATAGCACTGGCGTCTGTTCCCAGCAAGTACAGTGTATTGGACTGAAGAGGATATACTGTTCTTGTCAGGTTCCTAAGCAGACTTGAACTAGATATGACCGTGTGAGTAGGAAGTACAGTTTTTTTGTTCTGAGCAAGCTCACTGTTCGGAACACATATGAAACACAGTAGAGTAGATGAGTGCTCTTTTCTCAAAAACAGAGTGTGTTTCATGTAAGGCGAGCTAGCGTTTGTTTCCCAGTCCTAAATGGAGTTGAGTCACATGCAGTTTTTTGTCCTACGAGCAAGAGTTGTTTTCTGGTAAGACAAGTCACTATTTTGCTCCAATGCCATACACAGTGCAAATAGCACTCGCGTCTGTTCCCCACCAGTACAGTGTATTGGACTGAAGAGGAGCTACTGTTCTTGTTGGTTTCCTAAGCCGAGTTGAACTAGATATGGCCCGTGTGTGTAGGAAGCACAGTTCTTTTGTTCTGAGCAAGCTCACTCTTCGGACCCAATAGGAAACACAATAGAGTAGAAGAGTGCTCTTTTCTCAAATGCAGAGTGTGTTTCATGTAAGGCGAGCTAGCATTTGTTTCCCAGTCCTAAATGGAGTTGAATCACATGCAGTTTCTGGTCCTACGATCAAGAGTTGTTTTCTGGTAAGGAAAGTAACTATTGCGCTCCCATTGCCATACACAGTGCAAATAGCCCTCATGTCTGTTCCCAGCAAGTACAGTGTATTGGACTGCAAAGGAGCTACTGTTCTTCTCAGTTTCCTAAGCAAAGTTGAACTAGATATGGGCCGTGTGTGTAGGAAGTACAGTTCTTTTTTTCTGAGCAAGCTAACTGTTCTGGCCCTATAGGAAACACAGAAGAGTAGAAGAGTGCTCTTTTCTCAAAAGCAGAGTGTGTTTCATGTAAGGCGAGCTAGCATTTGTTTCCCAGTCCTAAATGGAGTTGAATCACATGCAGTTTCTGGTCCTACGAGCAAGAGTTATTTACTGGTAGGGAAAGTCACTATTGAGCTCCCCTTGCCATACACAGTGCAAATAGCTCTCGCGTCTGTTCCCAGCAAGTACAGTGTATCAGACTGAAGAGGAGCTACTGTTCTTGTCAGTTTCCTAAGCAGAGTTGAACTAGATATGGCCCGTGTGTGTAGGAAGCACAGTTCTTATGTTCTGAGCAAGTTCACTCTTCTGGCCCTATAGGAAACACAGTAGAGTAGAAGAGTGCTCTTTTCTCAGAAGCAGAGTGTGTTTTTGTAAGGCGAGCTAGCATTTGTTTCCTAGTCCTAAATGGAGTTGAATCACATGCAGTTTCTGGTCCTAGGAACAAGAGTTGTTTTCTGGTAAGGAAAGTCACTATTGCGCTCCCATTGCCCTTCACAAGGCAAATAGCACTCGCGCCTTTTCCCAGCAAGTACAGTGTATTGGACTTAATAGGAGTGACTCTTCTTGTCAGTTTACTAAGCAGAGTTGAACTAGATATGGTCCGTGGGTGTAGGAAGCACAGTTCTTTTGTTGTGAGCAAGCTCACTGTTTGGACCCCATAGGAAACACAGTAGAGTAGAAGAGTGCTCTTTTCTCTAAAGCAGAGTGTGTTTCTTGTAAGGCAAGCTACCATTTGTTTCCCAGTCCTAAATGGAGTGGAATCACATTCAGTTTCTGGTCCTACGAGCAAGAGTTGTTTTCTGGTAAGGAAAGTCACTATTGCGCTCCCATTGCCATACACAGTGCAAATAGCCCTCCCGTCTGTTCCCAGCAAGTACAGTGTATCGGACTGAAGAGGACCTACTGTTCTTGTCAGTTTCCTAAGCAGAGTTGAACTAGATATGGCCCGTGTGTAGGAAGCACAGTTCTTTCGTCCTGAGCAAGCTCACTGTTCTGGCCCTTTAGGAAACACAGTAGAGTAGAAGAGTGCTCTTTTCTCTAAAGCAGAGTGTGTTTCTTGTAAGGTGAGCTAGCTTTTGTTTCCCAGTCCTAAATGGAGTTGAATCACATGCAGTTTCTGGTCCTACGAGCAAGAGTTGTTTTCTGGTAAGAAGAGTCACTATTGCGCTGCCATTGCCATACACAGTGCAAATAGCCCTCCTGTCTGTTCCCAGCAAGTACAGTGTATTGGACTGCAAAGGAGCTACTGTTTTTCTCAGTTTCCTAAGCAGAGTTGAACTAGATATGGGCCGTGTGTGTAGGAAGTACAGTTATTTTTTTCTGAGCAAGCTCACTTGTCTGGACCTATAGGAAACACAGAAGAGTAGAAGAGTGCTCTTTTCTCAAAAGCAGAGTGTGTTTTTGTAAGGCGAGCTAGCATTTGTTTCCCAGTCCTAAATGGAGTTGAATCACATGCAGTTTCTGGTCCTACGAGCAAGAGTTGTTTACTGGTAAGGAAAGTCACTATTGAGCTCCCCTTGCCATACACAGTGCAAATAGCTCTCGCGTCTGATCCCAGCAAGTACAGTGTATCAGACTGAAGAGGAGCTACTGTTCTTGTCAGTTTCCTAAGCAGAGTTGGACTAGATATGGCCCGTGTGTGTAGGAAGCACAGTTTTTATGTTCTGAGCAAGTTCACTCTTCTGGCCCTATAGGAAACACAGTAGAGTAGAAGAGTGCTCTTTTCTCAAAAGCAGAGTGTGTTTTTGTAAGGCGAGCTAGCATTTGTTTCCTAGTCCTAAATGGAGTTGAATCACATGCAGTTTCTGGTCCTAGGAACAAGAGTTGTTTTCTGGTAAGGAAAGTCACTATTGCGCTCCCATTGCCATACACAGTGCAAATAGCCTTCCCGTCTGTTCCCAGCAAGTACAGTGTATTGGATTGAAAAGGAGCTACTGTTCATCTCAGTTTCCTAAGCAGAGTTAAACTAGATATGGCCCGTGTGTGTAGGAAGTACAGTTTTTTTGTTCTGAGCAAGCTCACTGTTCTGGCCATATAGGAAACACAGTAGAGTAGAAGAGTGCTCTTTTCTCAAAAGCAGAGTGTGATTCTTGTAAAGCGAGCTAGAGTTTGTTTCCCAGTCCTAAATGGAGTTGAATCACATGCAATTTCTGGTCCTACGAGCAAGAGTTGTTTTCTGGTAAGAAGAGTCACTATTGCGCTGCCATTGCCATACACAGGACAAATAGCACTGGCGTCTGTTCCCAGCAAGTACAGTGTATTGGACTGAAGAGGATCTACTGTTTTTCTCAGGTTCCTAAGAAGACTTGAACTAGATATGGTCCGTGCGTGTAGGAAGCACAGTTCTTTTGTTCTGAGCAAGCTCACTGTTTGGACCCCATAGGAAACACATTAGAGTAGATGAGTGCTCTTTTCTCAAAAGGAGAGTGTGTTTCATGTAAGGCGACCTAGCATTTGTTTCCCACTCCTAAGTGGAGTTGAATCCCATGCAGTTTCTGGTCCTACGATCAAGAGTTGTTTTCTGGTAAGGAAAGTCACTATTGCGCTCCCATTGCCGTACACAGTACAAATAGCACTCGCGTCTGTTCCCAGCAAGTACAGTGTATCGGACTGAAGAGGAACTACTGTTCTTGTTGGTTTCCTAAGCAGAGTTGAACTAGATATGGCCTGTGTGTGTAGGAAGCACAGTTATTTTTTTCTGTGCAAACTCACTGTTCGGACCCCATAGGAAACACAGTAGAGTAGAAGAGTACTCTTTTCTCAAAAGCAGAGTGTGTTTCATGTATGCAAGCTAGCATTTGTTTCCCAGTCCTAAATGGAGTTGAATCACATGCAGTTTCTGGTCCTACGAGCAAGAGTTGTTTTCTGGTAAGGAAAGTAACTATTGCGCTCCCATTGCCATACACAGTGCAAATAGCCCTCATGTCTGTTCCCAGCAAGTACAGTGTATTGGACTGCAAAGGAGCTACTGTTCTTCTCAGTTTCCTAAGCAAAGTTGAACTAGATATGGGCCGTGTGTGTAGGAAGTACAGTTCTTTTTTTCTGAGCAAGCTCACTGTTCTGGCCCTATAGGAAACACAGAAGAGTAGAAGAGTGCTCTTTTCTCAAAAGCAGAGTGTGTTTCATGTAAGGCGAGCTAGCATTTGTTTCCTAGTCCTAAATGGAGTTGAATCACATGCAGTTTCTGGTCCTACGAGCAAGAGTTGTTTTCTGTTAAGAAGAGTCACTATTGCACTGCCATTGCCATACACAGGACAAATAGCACTGGCGTCTGTTCCCAGCAAGTACAGTGTATTGAACTGAAGAGGATCTACTGTTCTTTTCAGGTTCCTAAGCAGATTTGAACTAGATATGGCCGTGTGAGTAGGAAGCACAGTTTTTTTTTTTTTTTTCTGAGCAAGCTCACTGTTCGGAACAGATAGGAAACACAGTAGAGTAGAAGAGTGCTCTTTTCTCAAAAGCAAAGTGTGTTTCTTGGAAGTTGAGCTAGCGTTTGTTTCCCAGTCCTACATAGAGTTGAGTAACATGCAATTTTTTGTCCTACGAGCAAGACTTGTTTTCTGGTAAGGAAAGTCACTATTGTGCTCCCATTGCCATACACAGTGCAAATAGCACTGGCGTCTGTTCCCATCAAGAACAGTGTATCGGACTGAAGAGGAGCTATTGTTCTTGTCAGTTTCCTAAGCAGAGTTGAACTAGATATGGCCCCTGTGTAGGAAGCACAGTTTTTATGTTCTGAGCAAGTTCACTCTTCTGGCCCTATAGGAAACACAGTAGAGTAGAAGAGTGCTCTTTTCTCAAAAGCAGAGTGTGTTTTTGTAAGGCGAGCTAGCATTTGTTTCCTAGTCCTAAATGGAGTTGAATCACATGCAGTTTCTGGTCCTAGGAACAAGAGTTGTTTTCTGGTAAGGAAAGTCACTATTGCGCTCCCATTGCCATACACAGTGCAAATAGCCTTCCCGTCTGTTCCCAGCAAGTACAGTGTATTGGATTGAAAAGGAGCTACTGTTCTTCTCAGTTTCCTAAGCAGAGTTGAACTAGATATGGCCCGTGTGTGTAGGAAGTACAGTTCTTTTTTTCTGAGCAACCTCACTGTTCTGGCCATATAGGAAACACAGTAGAGTAGAAGAGTGCTCTTTTCTCAAAAGCAGAGTGTGATTCTTGTAAAGAGAGCTAGAGTTTGTTTCCCAGTCCTAAATGGAGTTGAATCACATGCAATTTCTGGTTCTACGAGCAAGAGTTGTTTTCTGGTAAGAAGAGTCACTATTGCGCTGCCATTGCCATACACAGGACAAATAGCACTGGCGTCTGTTCCCAGCAAGTACAGTGTATTGGACTGAAGAGGATATACTGTTCTTGTCAGGTTCCTAAGCAGACTTGAACTAGATATGGCCGTGTGAGTAGGAAGTACAGAGTTTTTGTTCTGAGCAAGCTCACTGTTCGGAACACATAGGAAACACAGTAGAGAAGAAGAGTGCTCTTTTCTCAAAAGCAGAGTGTGTTTCATGTAAGGCAACCTAGCATTTGTTTCCCACTCCTAAGTGGAGTTGAATCACATGCAGTTTCTGGTCCTACGATCAAGAGTTGTTTTCTGGTAAGGAAAGTCACTATTGTGCTCCCATTGCCGTACACAGTACAAATAGCACTCGCGTCTGTTCCCAGCAAGTACAGTGTATCGGACTGAAGAGGAGCTACTGTTCTTGTTGGTTTCCTAAGCAGAGTTGAACTAGATATGGCTTGTGTGTGTAGGAAGCACAGTTATTTTTTTCTGTGCAAACTCACTGTTCGGACCCCATATGAAACACAGTAGAGTAGAAGAGTACTCTTTTCTCAAAAGCAGAGTGTGTTTCATGTATGCAAGCTAGCATTTGTTTCCCAGTCCTACATGGAGATGAATCACATGCAGTTTCTGGTCCTACGAGCAAGAGTTATTTACTGATAGGGAAAGTCACTATTGAGCTCCCCTTGCCATACACCGTGCAAATAGCTCTCGCGTCTGTTCCCAGCAAGTACAGTGTATCAGACTGAAGAGGAGCTACTGTTCTTGTCAGTTTCCTAAGCAGAGTTGAACTAGATATGGCCCGTGTGTGTAGGAAGCACAGTTCTTATGTTCTGAGCAAGTTCACTCTTCTGGCCCTATAGGAAACACAGTAGAGTAGAAGAGTGCTCTTTTCTCAGAAGCAGAGTGTGTTTTTGTAAGGCGAGCTAGCATTTGTTTCCTAGTCCTAAATGGAGTTGAATCACATGCAGTTTCTGGTCCTAGGAACAAGAGTTGTTTTCTGGTAAGGAAAGTCACTATTGCGCTCCCATTGCCCTTCACAAGGCAAATAGCACTCGCGCCTTTTCCCAGCAAGTACAGTGTATTGGACTGAATAGGAGCGACTCTTCTTGTCAGTTTACTAAGCAGAGTTGAACTAGATATGGTCCGTGTGTGTAGGAAGCACAGTTCTTTTGTTGTGAGCAAGCTCACTGTTTGGACCCCATAGGAAACACAGTAGAGTAGAAGAGTGCTCTTTTCTCTAAAGCAGAGTGTGTTTCTTGTAAGGCAAGCTACCATTTGTTTCCCAGTCCTAAATGGAGTGGAATCACATGCAGTTTCTGGTCCTACGAGCAAGAGTTGTTTTCTGGTAAGGAAAGTCACTATTGCGCTCCCATTGCTATACACAGTGCAAATAGCCCTCCCATCTGTTCCGAGCAACTACAGTGTATTGGACTGAAGAGGAGCTACTGTTCTTCTCAGTTTCCTAAGAAGAGTTGAACTAGATATGGCCCGTGTGTGTAGGAAGCACAGTTCTTTTTTTCTGAGCAAGCTCACTGTTCTAGCCCTATTGGAAACAAAGTAGAGTAGAAGAGTGCTCTTTTCTCAAAAGCAGAGTGTGATTCTTGTAAAGCGAGCTAGAATTTGTTTCCCAGTCCTAAATGGAGTTGAATCACATGCAGTTTCTGGTCCTACGAGCAAGAGTTGTTTTCTGTTAAGAAGAGTCACTATTGCACTGCCATTGCCATACACAGGACAAATAGCACTGGCGTCTGTTCCCAGCAAGTACAGTGTATTGAACTGAAGAGGATCTACTGTTCTTGTCAGGTTCCTAAGCAGACTTGAACTAGATATGGCCGTGTGATAAGAAGCACAGTTTTTTTTTTTTCCGAGCAAGCTCACTGTTCGGAACAGACAGGAAACACAGTAGAGTAGAAGAGTGCTCTTTTCTCAAAAGCAAAGTGTGTTTCTTGGAAGTTGAGCTAGCGTTTGTTTCCCAGTCCTAAATAGAGTTGAGTCACATGCAATTTTTTGTCCTACGAGCAAGAATTGTTTTCTGGTAAGACGAGTCACTAGTGTGCTCTAATTGCCATACACAGTGCAAATAGCACTCGCGTCTGTTCCCCGCAAGTACAGTGTATTGGACTGAAGAAGATCTACTGTTCTTGTCAGTTTCCTAAGCAGAGTTGAACTAGATATGGTCCGTGTGTGTAGGAAGCATAGTTCTTTTGTTCTGAGTAAGCTCACTGTTCAGACCCCATAGGAAGCATAGTAGATTAGAAGAGTGCTCTTTTCTCAAAAGCAGAGTGTGTTTCATGTAAGGCGAGCTAGCATTTGTTTCCCAGTCCTAAATGGAGTTGAATCACATGCAGTTTCTTGTCCTACGATCAAGAGTTGTTTTCTGGTAAGGAAAGTCACTATTGCGCTCCCATTGCCATACACAGTGCAAATACCACTCGCGTCTTTTCCCAGCAAGTACAGTGTATCGGACTGAAGAGGAGCTATTGTTCTTGTCAGTTTCCTAAGCAAAGTTGAACTAGTTATGGCCCGTGTGTAGGAAGCACAGTTCATTTTTTCTGAGCAAGCTCACTGTTCTGGCCTTATAGGAAACACAGTAGAGTAGAAGAGTGCTCTTTTCTCAAAAGCAGAGTGTGTTTCTTGTAAAGCGAGCTAGAGTTTGTTTCCCAGTCCTAAATGGAGTTGAATCACATGAAGTTTCTAATCCTAAGAGCAAGAGTTGTTTTCTGTTAAGAAGAGTAACTACTGCGCTTCCATTGCCATACACAGGACAAATAGCACTGTTGTCTGTTCCCAGCAAGTAGAGTGTATTGGACTGAAGAGGATATACTGTTCTTGTCAGGTTCCTAAGCAGACTTGAACTAGATATGGCCGTGTGAGTAGGAAGTACAGTTTTTTTGTTCTGAGCAAGCTCACTGTTCGGAACACATAGGAAACACAGTAGAGTAGAAGAGTGCTCTTTTCTCAAAAGCAGAGTTTGTTTCTTGTAAGGCGAGCTAGCATGTGTTTCCCAGTCCTAAATGGAGTTGAGTCACATGCAGTCTTTTGTCCTATGAGCAAAAGTTGTTTTTTGGTAAGACAAGTCACTATTGTGCTCCAATTGCCATACACAATGCAAATAGCACTCACGTCTGTTTCCCGCAAGTACAGTGTATTGGACGGAAGAGGAGCTACTGTTCTTGTCAGTTTCCTAAGCACAGTTGAACTAGATATGGCCTGTGTGTGTAGGAAGCACAGTTCTTTTGTTCTGAGCAAGCTCACTGTTCGGACCCCATAGGAAACACAGTAGAGTAGAAGAGTGCTCTTTTCTCAAAAGCAGAGTGTGTTTCATGTAAGGCGAGCTAGAGTTTGTTTCCCAGTACTAAATGGAGTTGAATCACATGCAGTTTCTGGTCCTATGAACAAGAGTTGTTTTCTGGTAAGGAAATTCACTATTGTGCTCGCATTGCCGTACAAAGTACAAATAACACTCGCGTCTGTTCCCAGCAAGTACAGTGTATGGGACTGAAGAGGAGCTACTGTTCTTGTTGGTTTCCTAAGCAGAGTTGAATTAGCTATGGCCCGTGTGTGTAGGAAGCACAGTTATTTTGTCTGTGCAAACTCACTGTTCGGACCCCATAGGAAACACAGTAGAGTAGAAGAGTACTCTTTTCTCAAAATCAGAGTGCGTTTCATGTATGCGAGCTAGCATTTGTTTCCCAGTCCTAAATGGAGTTGAATCACATGCAGTTTCTGGTCCTACGAGCAAGAGTTGTTTTCTGGTAAGGAAAGTAACTATTGTGCTCCCATTGCCATACACAGTGCAAATAGTCCTCCTATCTGTTCCCAGCAAGTACAGTGTATTGGACTGCAAAGGAGCTACTGTTCTTCTCAGTTTCCTAAGCAGAGTTGAACTAGATATGGGCCGTGTGTGTAGGAAGTACAGTTCTTTTTTTCTGAGCAAGATCACTGTTCTGGCCCCATAGGAAAAACAGAAGAGTAGAAGAGTGCTCTTTTCTCAAAAGCAGAGTGTGTTTCATGTAAGGCGAGCTAGCATTTGTTTCCCAGTCCTAAATGGAGTTGAGTCACATGCAGTTTCTGGTCCTACGAGCAAGAGTTGTTTACTGGTAAGGAAAGTCACTATTGAGCTCCCCTTGCCATACACTGTGCAAATAGCTCTTGCGTCTGTTCCCAGCAAGTACAGTGTATCCGACTGAAGAGGAGCTACTGTTCTTGTCAGTTTCCTAAGCAGAGTTGAACTAGATATGGCCCGTGTGTGTAGGAAGCACAGTTCTTATGTTCTGAGCAAGTTCACTCTTCTGGCCCTATAGGAAACACAGTAGAGTAGAAGAGTGCTCTTTTCTCAGAAGCAGAGTGTGTTTTTGTAAGGCGAGCTAGCATTTGTTTCCTAGTCCTAAATGGAGTTGAATCACATGCAGTTTCTGGTCCTAGGAACAAGAGTTGTTTTCTGGTAAGGAAAGTCACTATTGCGCTCCCATTGCCCTTCACAAGGCAAATAGCACTCGCGCCTTTTCGCAGCAAGTACAGTGTATTGGACTGAATAGGAGCTACTGTTCTTCTTAGTTTCCTAAGCAGAGTTGAAGTAGATATGGCCTGTGTGTGTAGGAAGCACAGTTCTTTCTTTCTGAGCAAGCTCACTGTTCTGGCCCTATTGGAAACACAGTAGAGTAGAAGAGTGCTCTTTTCTCAAAAGCAGAGTGTGTTTCTTGTAAAGCGAGCTAGAATTTGTTTCCCAGTCCTAAATGGAGTTGAATCACATGCAGTTTCTGGTCCTACGAGCAAGAGTTGTTTTCTGTTAAGAAGAGTCACTATTGCACTGCCTTTGCCATACACAGGACAAATAGCACATGCGTCTGTTCCCAGCAAGTACAGTGTATTGAACTGAAGAGGATCTACTGTTCTTGTCAGGTTCCTAAGCAGACTTGAACTAGATATGG
Source organism: Peromyscus eremicus (assembly GCF_949786415.1). Taxonomy (NCBI): domain Eukaryota; kingdom Metazoa; phylum Chordata; class Mammalia; order Rodentia; family Cricetidae; genus Peromyscus; species Peromyscus eremicus. The sequence continues at coordinate 40,650 of NW_026736960.1, read as the reverse complement.
CCGTGTGAGTAGGAAGCACAGTTTTTTTGTTCTGAGCAAGCTCACTGTTCGGAACATATAGGAAACACAGTAGAATAGAAGAGTGCTCTCTTCTCAAAAGCAAAGTGTGTTTCTTGGAAGTTGAGCTAGCGTTTGTTTCCCAGTCCTAAATGGAGTTGAGTCACATGCAATTTTTTGTCCTACGAGCAAGACTTGTTTTCTGGTAAGGAAAGTCACAATTGTGCTCAAATTGCCATACACAGTGCAAATAGCACTCGCGTCTGTTCCCCGCAAGTACAGTGTATTGGACTGAAGAAGATCTACTGTTCTTGTCAGTTTCCTAAGCAGAGTTGAACTAGATGTGGCCCGTGTGTGTAGGAAGCTCAGTTCTTTTGTTCTGAGCAAGCTCACTGTTCGGACCCCATAGGAAGCACAGCAGATTAGAGGAGTGCTCTTTTCTCAAAAGCAGAGTGTGTTTCATGTAAGGCGAGCTAGCATTTGTTTCCCAGTCCTAAATGGAGTTGAATCACATGCAGTTTCTGGTTCTACGATCAAGAGTTGTTTTCTGGTAAGGAAAGTCACTATTGCGCTCCCATTGCCATACACAGTGCAAATAGCACTCGTGTCTGTTCCCAGCAAGTACAGTGTATCGGACTGAAGAGAAGCTACTGTTCTTGTCAGTTTCCTAAGCAAAGTTGAACTAGTTATGGCCCGTGTGTAGGAAGCACAGTTCTTTTTTTCTGAGCAAGCTCACTGTTCTGGCCTTATAGGAAACACAGTAGAGTAGAAGAGTGCTCTTTTCTCAAAAGCAGAGTGTGTTTCTTGTAAAGCGAGCTAGAGTTTGTTTCCCAGTCCTAAATGGAGTTGAATCACATGAAGTTTCTGGTCCTAAGAGCAAGAGTTGTTTTCTGTTACGAAGAGTAACTATTGTGCTGCCTTTGCCATACACAGGACAAATAGCACTGGCGTCTGTTCCCAGCAAGTACAGTGTATTGAACTGAAGAGGATCTACTGTACTTCTCAGGTTCCTAAGCAGACTTGAACTAGATATGGCCGTGTGAGTAGGAAGCACAGTTTTTTTGTTCTGAGCAAGCTCACTGTTCTGGCCCTATAGGAAACAAAGTAGAGTAGAAGAGTGCTCTTTACGAGCAAGAGTTGTTTTCTGGTATGAAGAGTCACTATTGCGCTGCCATTGCCATACACAGGACAAACAGCACTGGTGTCTGTTCCCAGCAATTACAGTGTACTGGACTGAAGAGGATCTACTGTCCTTGTCAGGTTCCTAAGCAGAATTGAACTAGATATGGCCCGTGTGTGTAGGAAGCACAGTTCTTTTGTTCTGAGCAAGCTCACTGTTCGGACCCCATAGGAAGCACAGTAGAGTAGAAGAGTGCTCTTTTCTCAAAAGCAATGTGTGTTTTTGTAAGGCGAGCTAGCGTTTGTTTCCTAGTCCTAAATGGAGTTGAATCACATGCAGTTTCTGGTCCTATGAACAAGAGTTGTTTTCTGGTAAGGAAAGTCACTATTGCGCTCCCATTGCCCTTTACAAGGCAAATAGCACTCGCGTCTTTTCCCAGCAAGTACAGTGTATTGGACTGAATAGGAGCTACTGTTCTTGTCAGTTTACTAAGCAGAATGGAACTAGATATGGTCCGTGCGTGTAGGAAGCACAGTTCTTTTGTTCTGAGCAATCTCACTGTTTGGACCCCATAGGAAACACAGTAGAGTAGAAGAGTGCTCTTTTCTCAAAAGCAGAGTGTGTTTCTTGTAAGGCAAGCTAGCATTTGTTTCCCAGTCCTAAATGGAGTTGATCATATGCAGTTTCTGGTCCTACGATCAAGAGTTGTTTTCTGGTAAGGAAAGTCACTATTGCGCTCCCATGGCCATACACAGTGAAAATAGCACCCTCGTCTGTTCCCAGCAAGTACAGTGTATCGGACTGAAGAGGAGCTACTGTTCTTGTCAGTTTCCTAAGCAGAGTTGAACTAGTTATGGCCCGTGTGTAGGAAGCACAGTTCTTTTGTTCTGAGCAAGCTCACTGTTCTGGCCCTATAGGAAACACAGTAGAGTAGAAGAGTGCTCTTTTCTCAAAAGCAGAGTGTGTTTCTTGTAAGGTGAGCTAGCATTTGTTTCCCAATCCTAAATGGAGTGGAATCACATGCAGTTTCTGGTCCTACGAGCAAGAGTTTTTTTCTGGTAAGAAGAGACACTATTGCACTCCCATTGCCATACACAGGACAAATAGCACTGGCGTCTGTTCCCAGCAAGTACAGTGTATTGGACTGAAGAGGATCTATTGTTCTTGTCAGGTTCCTAAGCAGACTTGAACAGATATGCCCGTGTGTGTAGGAAGCACAGTTTTTTTTTTCTGAGCATGCTCACTGTTCGGACGCCATAGGAAACACAGTAGAGTAGAAGAGTGCTCTTTTCTCAAAATCGTAGTGTGTTTCTTGTAAGGCGAGCTAGCGTTTGTTTCCCAGTCTTAAATGGAGTTGAATCACATGCAGTTTCTGGTCTTACGAGCAAGAGTTGTTTTCTGGTATGGAAAGTCACTATTGCGCTCCCATTGCCATACACAGTGCAAATAGCACTCGCGTCTGTTCCCAGCAAGTACAGTGTATCGTACTGAAGAGGAGCTACTGTTCTTGTCAGATTCCTAAGCAGAGTTGAACTAGATATGGCCCGTGTGTAGGAAGCACAGTTCTTTTGTTGTGAGCAAGCTCACTCTTCTGGCCCTATAGGAAACACAGTAGAGTAGAAGAGTGCTCTTTTCTCTAAAGCAGAGTGTGTTTCTTGTATGGTGAGCTATCTTTTGTTTCCCAGTCCTAAGTGGAGTTGAATCACATGCAGTTTCTGGTCCTACGAGCAAGAGTTGTTTTCTGGTAAGAAGAGTCACTATTGCGCTGGAACTGCCATACACAGGACAAATAGCACTGGCGTCTGTTCCCAGCAAGTACAGTGTATTGGACTGAAGAGGATCTAGTGTTCTTGTCAGTTTCCTAAATATAGTTGAACTAGATATGGCCGTGTGTGTAGGAAGCACAGTTCTTTTGTTCTGAGCAAGCTCACTGTTCGGACACCATAGGAAACACAGTAGAGTAGAAGAGTGCTCTTTTCTCTAAAGCAGAGTGTGTTTCTTGTAAGGCGAGCTAGCGTTTGTTTCCCAGTCCTAAATGGAGTTGAGTCACATGCAGTTTTTTGTCCTACGAGCAAGAGTTTTTTTCTGGTAAGACGAGTCACTATTGTGCTCCAATTGACATACACAGTGCAAATAGCACTCGCGTCTGTTCCCAGCAAGTACAGTGTATCGGACTCTAGAGGAGCTACTGTTCTTGTCATTTTCCTAAGCAGAGTTGAACTAGATATGGCCCGTGTGTGTAGGAAGCACAGTTCTTTTGTTCTGAGCAAGCTCACTGTTCGGACCCCATAGGAAACACAGTAGAGTAGAAGAGTTCTCTTTTCTCAAAAGCAGAGTGTGTTTCATGTAAGGCGAGCTAGCATTTTTTCCCAGTCCTAAATGGAGTTGAATCACATGCAGTTTCTGGTCCTACGAGCAAGGGTTGTTTTCTGGTAAGAAGAGTCACTATTGCGCTGCCATTGCCATACACAGGACAAATAGCACTGGCGTTTGTTCCCAGCAAGTACAGTGTATTGGACTGAAGAGGATCTACTGTTCTTGTCAGGTTCCTAAGCAGACTTGAACTAGATATGGCCGTGTGTGTAGGAAGCACAGTTTTTTTGTTCTGAGCAAGCTCACTGTTCAGAACACATAGGAAACACAGTAGAGTAGAAGAGTGCTCTTTTCTCAAAAGAAGAGTGTGTTTCATGTAAGGCGAGCTAGCATTTGTTTCCCAGTCCTAAATGGAGTTGAATCACATGCAGTTTCTGGTCCTACGAGCAAGGGTTTTTTTCTGGTAAGAAGAGTCACTATTGCGCTGACATTGCCATACACAGGACAAATAGCACTGGCGTCTGTTCCCAGCAAGTACAGTGTATTGGACTGAAGAGGATCTACTGTTCTTGTCAGGTTCCTAAGCAGAATTGAACTAGATATGGCCGTGTGTGTAAGAAGCACAGTTCTTTTGTTCTGAGCAAGCTCACTCTTCTGGCCCTATAGGAAACACAGTAGAGTGGAAGAGTGCTCTTTTCTCTAAAGCAGAGTGTGTTTCTTGTAAGGCGAGCTAGCGTTTATTTCCCAGTCCTAAATGGAGTTGAATCTCATGCAGTTTCTGGTCCTAAGAGCAAGAGTTGTTTTCTGGTAGGAAAGTCACTATTGCGCTCCCCTTGCCATACATAGTGCAAATAGCTCTCGCGTCTATTCCCAGCAAGTACAGTGTATCCGACTGAAGAGGAGCTACTGTTCTTGTCAGGTTCCTAAGCAGAATTGAACTAGATATGGCCGTGTGTGTAGGAAGCACAGTTCTTTTGTTCTGAGCAAGCTCACTGTTCTGGCCCTATAGGAAACACAGTAGAGTAGAAGAGTGCTCTTTTCTCAAAAGCAGAGTGTGTTTCTTGTAAGGCGAGCTAGCATTTGTTTCCCAATCCTAAATGGAGTGGAATCACATGCAGTTTCTGGTCCTACGAGCAAGAGTTGTTTTCTGGTAAGAAGAGACACTATTGCACTCCCATTGCCATACACAGGACAAATAGCACTGGCGTCTGTTCCCAGCAAGTACAGTGTATATGACTGAAGAGGATCTATTGTTCTTGTCAGGTTCCTAAGCAGACTTGAACTAGATATGCCCGTGTGTGTAGGAAGCACAGTTTTTTTGTTCTGAGCAAGCTCACTGTTCGGAACACATAGGAAACACAGTAGAGTAGAAGAGTGCTCTTTTCTCAAAATCGTAGTGTGTTTCATGTAAGGCGAGCTAGCGTTTGTTTCCCAGTCTTAAATGGAGTTGAATCACATGCAGTTTCTGGTCTTACGAGCAAGAGTTGTTTTCTGGTAAGGAAAGTCACTATTGCACTCCCATTGCCATACACAGTGCAAATAGCACTCGCGTCTGTTCCCAGCAAGTACAGTGTATCGTACTGAAGAGGAGCTACTGTTCTTGTCAGATTCCTAAGCAGAGTTGAACTAGATATGGCCCGTGTGTAGGAAGCACAGTTCTTTTGTTGTGAGCAAGCTCACTCTTCTGGCCCTATAGGAAACACAGTAGAGTAGAAGAGTGCTCTTTTCTCTAAAGCAGAGTGTGTTTCTTGTATGGTGAGCTATCTTTTGTTTCCCAGTCCTAAGTGGAGTTGAATCACAAGCAGTTTCTGGTCCTACGAGCAAGAGTTGTTTTCTGGTAAGAAGAGTCACTATTGCGCTGGAACTGCCATACACAGGACAAATAGCACTGGCGTCTGTTCCCAGCAAGTACAGTGTATTGGACTGAAGAGGATCTAGTGTTCTTGTCAATTTCCTAAATATAGTTGAACTAGATATGGCCGTGTGTGTAGGAAGCACAGTTCTTTTGTTCTGAGCAAGCTCACTGTTCGGACACCATAGGAAACACAGTAGAGTAGAAGAGTGCTCTTTTCTCTAAAGCAGAGTGTGTTTCTTGTAAGGCGAGCTAGCGTTTGTTTCCCAGTCCTAAATGGAGTTGAGTCACATGCAGTTTTTTGTCCTACGAGCAAGAGTTTTTTTCTGGTAAGACGAGTCACTATTGTGCTCCAATTGACATACACAGTGCAAATAGCACTCGCGTCTGTTCCCAGCAAGTACAGTGTATCGGACTCTAGAGGAGCTACTGTTCTTGTCATTTTCCTAAGCAGAGTTGAACTAGATATGGCCTGTGTGTGTAGGAAGCACAGTTCTTTTGTTCTGAGCAAGCTCACTGTTCGGACCCCATAGGAAACACAGTAGAGTAGAAGAGTTCTCTTTTCTCAAAAGCAGAGTGTGTTTCATGTAAGGCGAGCTAGCATTTTTTCCCAGTCCTAAATGGAGTTGAATCACATGCAGTTTCTGGTCCTACGAGCAAGGGTTGTTTTCTGGTAAGAAGAGTCACTATTGCGCTGCCATTGCCATACACAGGACAAATAGCACTGGCGTTTGTTCCCAGCAAGTACAGTGTATTGGACTGAAGAGGATCTACTGTTCTTGTCAGGTTCCTAAGCAGACTTGAACTAGATATGGCCGTGTGTGTAGGAAGCACAGTTTTTTTTGTTCTGAGCAAGCTCACTGTTCGGACCCCATAGGAAACACAGTAGAGTAGAAGAGTTCTCTTTTCTCAAAAGCAGAGTGTGTTTCATGTAAGGCGAGCTAGCATTTTTTCCCAGTCCTAAATGGAGTTGAATCACATGCAGTTTCTGGTCCTACGAGCAAGGGTTGTTTTCTGGTAAGAAGAGTCACTATTGCGCTGCCATTGCCATACACAGGACAAATAGCACTGGCGTTTGTTCCCAGCAAGTACAGTGTATTGGACTGAAGAGGATCTACTGTTCTTGTCAGGTTCCTAAGCAGACTTGAACTAGATATGGCCGTGTGTGTAGGAAGCACAGTTTTTTTTGTTCTGAGCAAGCTCACTGTTCGGACCCCATAGGAAAGACAGTAGAGTAGAAGAGTGCTCTTTTCTCAAAAGAAGAGTGTGTTTCATGTAAGGCGAGCTAGCATTTGTTTCCCAGTCCTAAATGGAGTTGAATCCCATGCAGTTTCTGGTCCTATGAGCAAGGGTTGTTTTCTGGTAAGAAGAGTCACTATTGCGCTGCCATTTCCATACACAGGACAAATAGCACTGGCGTCTGTTCCCAGCAAGTACAGTGTATTGGACTGAAGAGGATCTACTGTTCTTGTCAGGTTCCTAAGCAGACTTGAACTAGATATGGCCGTGTGTGTAGGAAGCACAGTTCTTTTGTTCTGAGCAAGCTCACTCTTCTGGCCCTATAGGAAACACAGTAGAGTAGAAGAGTGCTCTTTTCTCTAAAGCAGAGTGTGTTTCTTGTATGGTGAGCTATCTTTTGTTTCCCAGTCCTGAATGGAGTTGAGTCACATGCAGTTTCTGGTCCTACGAGAGAGATGTTTTCTGGTAAGAAGAGTCACTATTGCGCTGGAACTGCCATTCACAGGACAAATAGCACTGGCGTCTGTTCCCAGCAAGTACAGTGTATTGGACTGAAGAGGATCTAGTGTTCTTGTCAGTTTCCTAAGCAGAGTTGAACTAGATATGGCCGTGAGTGTAGGAAGCACAGTTCTTTTGTTCTGAGCAAGCTCACTGTTCGGACACCATAGGAAACACAGTAGAGTAGAAGAGTGCTCTTTTCTCTAAAGCAGAGTGTGTTTCTTGTAAGGCGAGCTAGCGTTTGTTTCCCAGTCCTAAATGGAGTTAAGTCACATGCAGTTTTTTGTCCTACGAGCAAGAGTTTTTTTCTGGTAAGACGAGTCACTATTGTGCTCCAATTGACATACACAGTGCAAATAGCACTCGCGTCTGTTCCCAGCAAGTACAGTGTATCGGACTCTAGAGGAGCTACTGTTCTTGTCATTTTCCTAAGCAGAGTTGAACTAGATATGGCCCGTGTGTGTAGGAAGCACAGTTCTTTTGTTCTGAGCAAGCTCACTGTTCGGACCCCATAGGAAACACAGTAGAGTAGAAGAGTTCTCTTTTCTCAAAAGCAGAGTGTGTTTCATGTAAGGCGAGCTAGCATTTTTTCCCAGTCCTAAATGGAGTTGAATCACATGCAGTTTCTGGTCCTACGAGCAAGGGTTGTTTTCTGGTAAGAAGAGTCACTATTGCGCTGCCATTGCCATACACAGGACAAATAGCACTGGCGTTTGTTCCCAGCAAGTACAGTGTATTGGACTGAAGAGGATCTACTGTTCTTGTCAGGTTCCTAAGCAGACTTGAACTAGATATGGCCGTGTGTGTAGGAAGCACAGTTTTTTTGTTCTGAGCAAGCTCACTGTTCAGAACACATAGGAAACACAGTAGAGTAGAAGAGTGCTCTTTTCTCAAAAGAAGAGTGTGTTTCATGTAAGGCGAGCTAGCATTTGTTTCCCAGTCCTAAATGGAGTTGAATCACATGCAGTTTCTGGTCCTACGAGCAAGGGTTTTTTTCTGGTAAGAAGAGTCACTATTGCGCTGCCATTGCCATACACAGGACAAATAGCACTGGCGTCTGTTCCCAGCAAGTACAGTGTATTGGACTGAAGAGGATCTACTGTTCTTGTCAGGTTCCTAAGCAGAATTGAACTAGATATGGCCGTGTGTGTAAGAAGCACAGTTCTTTTGTTCTGAGCAAGCTCACTCTTCTGGCCCTATAGGAAACACAGTAGAGTGGAAGAGTGCTCTTTTCTCTAAAGCAGAGTGTGTTTCTTGTAAGGCGAGCTAGCGTTTATTTCCCAGTCCTAAATGGAGTTGAATCTCATGCAGTTTCTGGTCCTAAGAGCAAGAGTTGTTTTCTGGTAGGAAAGTCACTATTGCGCTCCCCTTGCCATACATAGTGCAAATAGCTCTCGCGTCTATTCCCAGCAAGTACAGTGTATCCGACTGAAGAGGAGCTACTGTTCTTGTCAGGTTCCTAAGCAGAATTGAACTAGATATGGCCGTGTGTGTAGGAAGCACAGTTCTTTTGTTCTGAGCAAGCTCACTGTTCTGGCCCTATAGGAAACACAGTAGAGTAGAAGAGTGCTCTTTTCTCAAAAGCAGAGTGTGTTTCTTGTAAGGCGAGCTAGCATTTGTTTCCCAATCCTAAATGGAGTGGAATCACATGCAGTTTCTGGTCCTACGAGCAAGAGTTGTTTTCTGGTAAGAAGAGACACTATTGCACTCCCATTGCCATACACAGGACAAATAGCACTGGCGTCTGTTCCCAGCAAGTACAGTGTATATGACTGAAGAGGATCTATTGTTCTTGTCAGGTTCCTAAGCAGACTTGAACTAGATATGCCCGTGTGTGTAGGAAGCACAGTTTTTTTGTTCTGAGCAAGCTCACTGTTCAGAACACATAGGAAACACAGTAGAGTAGAAGAGTGCTCTTTTCTCAAAAGAAGAGTGTGTTTCATGTAAGGCGAGCTAGCATTTGTTTCCCAGTCCTAAATGGAGTTGAATCACATGCAGTTTCTGGTCCTACGAGCAAGGGTTTTTTTCTGGTAAGAAGAGTCACTATTGCGCTGCCATTGCCATACACAGGACAAATAGCACTGGCGTCTGTTCCCAGCAAGTACAGTGTATTGGACTGAAGAGGATCTACTGTTCTTGTCAGGTTCCTAAGCAGAATTGAACTAGATATGGCCGTGTGTGTAAGAAGCACAGTTCTTTTGTTCTGAGCAAGCTCACTCTTCTGGCCCTATAGGAAACACAGTAGAGTGGAAGAGTGCTCTTTTCTCTAAAGCAGAGTGTGTTTCTTGTAAGGCGAGCTAGCGTTTATTTCCCAGTCCTAAATGGAGTTGAATCTCATGCAGTTTCTGGTCCTAAGAGCAAGAGTTGTTTTCTGGTAGGAAAGTCACTATTGCGCTCCCCTTGCCATACATAGTGCAAATAGCTCTCGCGTCTATTCCCAGCAAGTACAGTGTATCCGACTGAAGAGGAGCTACTGTTCTTGTCAGGTTCCTAAGCAGAATTGAACTAGATATGGCCGTGTGTGTAGGAAGCACAGTTCTTTTGTTCTGAGCAAGCTCACTGTTCTGGCCCTATAGGAAACACAGTAGAGTAGAAGAGTGCTCTTTTCTCAAAAGCAGAGTGTGTTTCTTGTAAGGCGAGCTAGCATTTGTTTCCCAATCCTAAATGGAGTGGAATCACATGCAGTTTCTGGTCCTACAGGCAAGAGTTGTTTTCTGGTAAGAAGAGACACTATTGCACTCCCATTGCCATACACAGGACAAATAGCACTGGCGTCTGTTCCCAGCAAGTACAGTGTATATGACTGAAGAGGATCTATTGTTCTTGTCAGGTTCCTAAGCAGACTTGAACTAGATATGCCCGTGTGTGTAGGAAGCACAGTTTTTTTGTTCTGAGCAAGCTCACTGTTCGGAACACATAGGAAACACAGTAGAGTAGAAGAGTGCTCTTTTCTCAAAATCGTAGTGTGTTTCATGTAAGGCGAGCTAGCGTTTGTTTCCCAGTCTTAAATGGAGTTGAATCACATGCAGTTTCTGGTCTTACGAGCAAGAGTTGTTTTCTGGTAAGGAAAGTCACTATTGCACTCCCATTGCCATACACAGTGCAAATAGCACTCGCGTCTGTTCCCAGCAAGTACAGTGTATCGTACTGAAGAGGAGCTACTGTTCTTGTCAGATTCCTAAGCAGAGTTGAACTAGATATGGCCCGTGTGTAGGAAGCACAGTTCTTTTGTTGTGAGCAAGCTCACTCTTCTGGCCCTATAGGAAACACAGTAGAGTAGAAGAGTGCTCTTTTCTCTAAAGCAGAGTGTGTTTCTTGTATGGTGAGCTATCTTTTGTTTCTCAGTCCTAAGTGGAGTTGAATCACACGCAGTTTCTGGTCCTACGAGCAAGAGTTGTTTTCTGGTAAGAAGAGTCACTATTGCGCTGGAACTGCCATACACAGGACAAATAGCACTGGCGTCTGTTCCCAGCAAGTACAGTGTATTGGACTGAAGAGGATCTAGTGTTCTTGTCAATTTCCTAAATATAGTTGAACTAGATATGGCCGTGTGTGTAGGAAGCACAGTTCTTTTGTTCTGAGCAAGCTCACTGTTCGGACACCATAGGAAACACAGTAGAGTAGAAGAGTGCTCTTTTCTCTAAAGCAGAGTGTGTTTCTTGTAAGGCGAGCTAGCGTTTGTTTCCCAGTCCTAAATGGAGTTGAGTCACATGCAGTTTTTTGTCCTATGAGCAAGAGTTTTTTTCTGGTAAGACGAGTCACTATTGTGCTCCAATTGACATACACAGTGCAAATAGCACTCGCGTCTGTTCCCAGCAAGTACAGTGTATCGGACTCTAGAGGAGCTACTGTTCTTGTCATTTTCCTAAGCAGAGTTGAACTAGATATGGCCTGTGTGTGTAGGAAGCACAGTTCTTTTGTTCTGAGCAAGCTCACTGTTCGGACCCCATAGGAAACACAGTAGAGTAGAAGAGTTCTCTTTTCTCAAAAGCAGAGTGTGTTTCATGTAAGGCGAGCTAGCATTTTTTCCCAGTCCTAAATGGAGTTGAATCACATGCAGTTTCTGGTCCTACGAGCAAGGGTTGTTTTCTGGTAAGAAGAGTCACTATTGCGCTGCCATTGCCATACACAGGACAAATAGCACTGGCGTTTGTTCCCAGCAAGTACAGTGTATTGGACTGAAGAGGATCTACTGTTCTTGTCAGGTTCCTAAGCAGACTTGAACTAGATATGGCCGTGTGTGTAGGAAGCACAGTTTTTTTTGTTCTGAGCAAGCTCACTGTTCGGACCCCATAGGAAAGACAGTAGAGTAGAAGAGTGCTCTTTTCTCAAAAGAGGAGTGTGTTTCATGTAAGGCGAGCTAGCATTTGTTTCCCAGTCCTAAATGGAGTTGAATCCCATACAGTTTCTGGTCCTATGAGCAAGGGTTGTTTTCTGGTAAGAAGAGTCACTATTGCGCTGCCATTTCCATACACAGGACAAATAGCACTGGCGTCTGTTCCCAGCAAGTACAGTGTATTGGACTGAAGAGGATCTACTGTTCTTGTCAGGTTCCTAAGCAGACTTGAACTAGATATGGCCGTGTGTGTAGGAAGCACAGTTCTTTTGTTCTGAGCAAGCTCACTCTTCTGGCCCTATAGGAAACACAGTAGAGTAGAAGAGTGCTCTTTTCTCTAAAGCAGAGTGTGTTTCTTGTATGGTGAGCTATCTTTTGTTTCCCAGTCCTGAATGGAGTTGAGTCACATGCAGTTTCTGGTCCTACGAGAGAGATGTTTTCTGGTAAGAAGAGTCACTATTGCGCTGGAACTGCCATTCACAGGACAAATAGCACTGGCGTCTGTTCCCAGCAAGTACAGTGTATTGGACTGAAGAGGATCTAGTGTTCTTGTCAGTTTCCTAAGCAGAGTTGAACTAGATATGGCCGTGAGTGTAGGAAGCACAGTTCTTTTGTTCTGAGCAAGCTCACTGTTCGGACACCATAGGAAACACAGTAGAGTAGAAGAGTGCTCTTTTCTCTAAAGCAGAGTGTGTTTCTTGTAAGGCGAGCTAGCGTTTGTTTCCCAGTCCTAAATGGAGTTAAGTCACATGCAGTTTTTTGTCCTACGAGCAAGAGTTTTTTTCTGGTAAGACGAGTCACTATTGTGCTCCAATTGACATACACAGTGCAAATAGCACTCGCGTCTGTTCCCAGCAAGTACAGTGTATCGGACTCTAGAGGAGCTACTGTTCTTGTCATTTTCCTAAGCAGAGTTGAACTAGATATGGCCCGTGTGTGTAGGAAGCACAGTTCTTTTGTTCTGAGCAAGCTCACTGTTCGGACCCCATAGGAAACACAGTAGAGTAGAAGAATTCTCTTTTCTCAAAAGCAGAGTGTGTTTCATGTAAGGCGAGCTAGCATTTTTTCCCAGTCCTAAATGGAGTTGAATCACATGCAGTTTCTGGTCCTACGAGCAAGGGTTGTTTTCTGGTAAGAAGAGTCACTATTGCGCTGCCATTGCCATACACAGGACAAATAGCACTGGGGTCTGTTCCCAGCAAGTACAGTGTATTGGACTGAAGAGGATCTACTGTTCTTGTCAGGTTCCTAAGCAGACTTGAACTAGATATGGCCGTGTGTGTAGGAAGCACAGTTTTTTTGTTCTGAGCAAGCTCACTGTTCGGAACACATAGGAAACACAGTAGAGTAGAAGAGTGCTCTTTTCTCAAAAGAAGAGTGTGTTTCATGTAAGGCGAGCTAGCATTTGTTTCCCAGTCCTAAATGGAGTTGAATCACATGCAGTTTCTGGTCCTACGAGCAAGGGTTGTTTTCTGGTAAGAAGAGTCACTATTGCGCTGCCATTGCCATACACAGGACAAATAGCACTGGCGTTTGTTCCCAGCAAGTACAGTGTATTGGACTGAAGAGGATCTACTGTTCTTGTCAGGTTCCTAAGCAGACTTGAACTAGATATGGCCGTGTGTGTAGGAAGCACAGTTTTTTTGTTCTGAGCAAGCTCACTGTTCGGAACACATAGGAAACACAGTAGAGTAGAAGAGTGCTCTTTTCTCAAAAACAGAGTGTGTTTCTTGGAAGTCGAGCTAGCGTTTGTTTCCCAGTCCTAAATGGAATTGAGTCACATGCAGTTTTTTGTCCTACGAGCAAGACTTGTTTTCTCCTTAGACAAGTCACTATTGTGCTCCAATGCCATACACAGTGCAAATAGCACTCGCGTCTGTTCCCCGCAAGTACAGTGTATTGGATTGAAGAGGATCTACTGTTCTTGTCAGGTTCCTAAGCAGAATTGAACTAGATATGGCCATGTGTGTAGGAAGCACAGTTCTTTTGTTCTGAGCAAGCTCACTGTTCGCACATCATAGGAAACACAGTAGAGTAGAAGAGTGCTCTTTTCTCAAAAGCAGAGTGTGTTTCTTGTAAGGCGAGCTAGCGTTTGTTTCCCAGTGCTAAATGGAGTTGAATCTCATGCAGTTTCTGGTACTAAGAGCAAGAGTTGTTTTCTGGTAAGGAAAGTCACTATTGTGCTCCCCTTGCCATACATAGTGCAAATAGCTCTCGCGTCTATTCCCAGCATGTACAGTGTATCGGACTGAAGAGGAGCTACTGTTCTTCTCAGTTTCCTAAGCAGAGTTGAACTAGATATGGCCCGTGTGTGTAGGAAGCACAGTTCTTATGTTCTGAACAAGCTCACTGTTCTGGCCCTATTGGAAACACAGTAGAGTAGAAGAGTGCTCTATTCTCAAAAGCAGAGTGTGTTTTTGTAAGGCGAGCTAGCGTTTGTTTCCTAGTCCTAAATGGAGTTGAATCACTTGCAGTTTCTGGACCTACAAGCAAGAGTTGTTTTCTGGTAAGAAGAGTCACTATTGCACTGCCATTGCCATACACAGGACAAATAGCACTGGCGTCTGTTCCCAGCAAATACAGTGTATCAGACTGAAGAGGAGCTACTGTTCTTGTCAGTTTCCTAAGCAGAGTTGAACTAGTTATGGCCCGTGTGTAGGAAGCACAGTTCTTTTGTTCTGAGCAAGCTCACTGTTCGGACCCCATAGGAAACACAGTAGAGTAGAAGTGTGCTCTTTTCTCTAAAGCAGTGTGTTTCTTGTAAGGCGAGCTAGCGTTTGTTTCCCAGTCCTAAATGGAGTTGAATCACATGCAGTTTCTAGTCCTACAAGCAAGAGTTGTTTTCTGGTAAGGAAAGTCACTATTGCGCTCCCATTGCCATACACAGTGCAAATAGCACATGCGTCTGTTCCCAGCAAGTACAGTGTATTGGACTGAAGAGGAGCTACTGTTCTTCTCAGTTTCCTAAGCAGAGTTGAACTAGATATGGCCCGTGTGTCTAGGAAGCACAGTTCATTTGTTCTGAGCAAGCTAACTGTTCTGGCCCTATAGGAAACACAGTAGAGTAGAAGAGTGCTCTTTTCTCAAAAGTAGAATGTGTTTCTTGTAAGGTGAGCAAGAGTTTGTTTCCCAGTCCTAAATGGAGTTGAATCACAGACAGTTTTTGGTCCTACGAGCAAGAGTTGTTTTCTGGAAAGAAGTGTCACTATTGCGCTCCAAATGCCATACACAGTGCAAATAGCACTCGTGTCTGTTCCCAGCAAGTACAGTGTATTGGACTGAAGAGGATCTACTGTTCTTGTCAGGTTCCTAAGCAGACTTGAACTAGATATGGCCGTGTGTGTAGGAAGCACAGTTCTTTTGTTCTGAGCAAGTACACTGTTCTGGCCCTATAGGAAACACAGTAGAGTAGAAGAGTGCTCTTTTCTCAAAAGCAGAGTGTGTTTCTTGTAAGGCGAGCTAGCGTTTCTTTCCCAGTCCTAAATGGAGTTGAATCACATGCAGTTTCATGTCCTACGAACAAGAGTTGTTTTCTGGTAAGGAAAGTCACATTGCGCTCCCATTGCCATACACTGTGCAAATAGCACTCGCGTCTGTTCCCAGCAAGTACAGTGTATTGGACTGAAAAGGATCTACTGTTCTTGTCAGGTTCCTAAGCAGAGTTGAACTATATATGGCCGTGTGTGCAGGAAGCACACTTTTTTTGTTCTGAGCAAGCTCACTGTTCGGACCCCATAGGAAACACAGTAGAGTAGAAGAGTGCCTTTTTCTCAAAAGAAGAGTGTGTTTCTTTTAAGGCATGCTAGCGTTTGTTTCCCATTCCTAAATGGAGTGGAATCACATGCAGTTTCTGGTCCTACGAGCAAGAGTTGTTTTCTGGTAAGGAAAGTCACGATTGTGCTCCCATTGCCATACACAGGGCAAATAGCACTGGCATCTGATCCCAGGAAGTACAGTGTATTGGACTGAAGAGGATCTACTGTTCTTGTCAGGTTCCTACGCAGAATTGAAATAGATATGGCCATGTGTGTAGAAAGCACAGTTCTTTTGTTCTGAGCAAGCTCACTGTTTGGACCCCATAGGAA
The DNA here is from genome assembly GCF_949786415.1 of Peromyscus eremicus. Lineage (NCBI taxonomy): Eukaryota > Metazoa > Chordata > Mammalia > Rodentia > Cricetidae > Peromyscus > Peromyscus eremicus. Next base: position 25,210 of record NW_026736960.1, on the reverse strand, counting down.
ACACAGTAGAGTAGAAGAGTGCTCTTTTCTCAAAAGCAGAGTGTGTTTATTGAAAGGCGAGCTAGTGTTTGTTTCCCAGTCAGAAATGGAACTGAATCCCGTTCAGTTTCTGGTCCTAGGAGCAAGAGATTATTCTGGTAAGAAGAGTCACTATTGCGCTCCCATTGCCATACACAGTGCAAATAGCACTGGCATCTGTTCCGTTCATGTACAGAGTATTGGACTGAAGAGGAGCTGCTGTTCTTGTCAGTTTCCTAAGCAGAGTTGAACTAGATATGGCCTGTGTGTTTAGGAAGCACAGTTATTATGTTCTGAGCAAGCTCACTGTTCTGGCCCTATAGGAAACACAGTGGAGTAGAAGAGTGCTCTTTTCTCAAAAGCAGAGTGTCTCTCTTGTGAGCAGAGCTAGCGTTTGTTTCCCAGTCCTAAATGGAGTTGAGTCACATGCAGTTTGTGGTCCTAAGAGCAAGAGTTTTCTTCTGGTAAGAAGAGTCACTATTGCGCTCCCATTGCCATACAGAGTACAAATAGCACTCGCGTCTGTTCCCAGCAAGTACAGTGTATTAGACTGAAGAGGAGCTACTGTTCTTGTCAGTAACCTAAGCAAAGTTGAATTAGATATGGCCCATGTGTGTAGGAAGCACAGTTCTTTTGTTCTGAGCAAGCTCACTGTTCGGACCCCATAGGAAACCCATTAGAGTAGATGAGTGCTCTTTTCTCAAAAGCAGAGTGTTTTTCTTGTAGGCGAGCTAGCATTTGTTTCCCAGTCCTAAATGGAGTTGAATCCCATGCAGTTTCTGGTCCTACGAGCAATACTTGTTTTCTGGTAAGAAGAATCACTATTGTGCTCTCAATGTCATACACAGTGCAAATAGCATTGGCGTTGGTTCCCAACATGTACAGTGTATTGGACTGAAGAGAATCTACTGTTCTTGTCAGGTTCCTAAGCAGAATTGAACTAGATATGGTCGTGTGTGTAGGAAGCACAGTTCTTTTGTTCTGAGCAAGTACACTGTTCTGGCCCTATAGGAAACACAGTAGAGTAGAAGAGTGCTCTTTTCTCAAAAGCAGAGTGTGTTTCTTGTAAGGCGAGCTAGCGTTTCTTTCCCAGTCCTAAATGGCGTTGAATCACATGCAGTTTCAGGTCCTAAGAACAAGAGTTGTTTTCTGGTAAGGAAAGTCACATTGCGCTCCCATTGCCATACACTGTGCAAATAGCACTCGCGTCTGTTCCCAGCAAGTACAGTGTATTGGACTGAAAATGATCTACTGTTCTTGTCAGGTTCTTAAGCAGACTTGAACTAGATATGGCCGTTTGTGTAGGAAGCACATTTTTTGTTCTGAGCAAGCTCACTGTTCGGACCCCATAGGAAACACAGTAGAGTAGAAGAGTACTTTTTTCTCAAAAGCAGAGTGTGTTTCTTGTAAGGCGTGCTAGCATTTGTTTCCCATTCCTAAATGGAGTGGAATCACATGTAGTTTCTGGTCCTACGAGCAAGAGTTGTTTTCTGGTAAGGAAAGTCACTATTGTGCTCCCATTTCCATACACAGGGCAAATAGCATTGGCATCTGATCCCAGGAAGTACAGTGTATTGGACTGAAGAGGATCTACTGTTCTTGTCAGGTTCCTACGCAGAATTGAAATAGATATGGCCATGTGTGTAGAAAGCACAGTTCTTTTGTTCTGAGCAAGCTCACTGTTTGGACCCCATAGGAAACACAGTAGAGTAGAAGAGTGCTCTTTTCTCAAAAGCAGAGTGTGTTTATTGAAAGGCGAGCTAGTGTGTGTTTCCCAGTCAGAAATGGAATTGAATCCCCTTCAGTTTCTGGTCCTACGAGCAAGAGATTTTTCTGGTAAGAAGAGTCACTATTGCGCTCCCATTGCCATACACAGTGCAAATAGCACTGGCATCTGTTCTGTGCATGTACAGAGTATTGGACTGAAGAGGAGCTGCTGTTCTTGTCAGTTTCCTAAGCAGAGTTGAACTAGATATGGCCGTGTGTGTAGGAAGCACAGTTCTTTTGTTCTGAGCAAGCTCACTGTTCTGGCCCTATAGGAAACACAGTAGAGTAGAAGAGTGCTCTTTTCTCAAAAGCAGAGTGTCTTTCTTGTGAGTAGAGCTAGCGTTTGTTTCCCAGTCCTAAATGGAGTTGAGTCACATGCAGTTTGTGGTCCTAAGAGCAAGAGTTTTCTTCTGGTAAGGAGAGTCACTATTGCGCTCCCATTGCCATACAGAGTACAAATAGCACTCGCGTCTGTTCCCAGCAAGTACAGTGTATTAGACTGAAGAGGAGCTACTGTTCTTGTCAGTAACATAAGCAAAGTTGAATTAGATATGGCCCATGTGTGTAGGAAGCACAGTTCTTTTGTTCTGAGCAAGCTCACTGTTCGGACACCATAGGAAACCCAGTAGAGTAGATGAGTGCTCTTTTCTCAAAAGCAGAGTGTGTTTCTTGTAGGCGAGCTAGCATTTGTTTCCCAGTCCTAAATGGAGTTGAATCCCATGAAGTTTCTGGTCCTACGAGCAATACTTGTTTTCTGGAAAGAAGAATCACTATTGTGCTCTCAATGTCATACACAGTGCAAATAGCATTGGCGTCGGTTCCCAACATGTACAGTGTATTGGACTGAAGAGAATCTACTGTTCTTTTCAAGTTCCTAAGCAGAATTGAACTAGATATGGTCGTGTGTGTAGGAAGCATAGTTCTTTTGTTCTGAGCAAGCTCACTGTTCGGACCCCATAGGAAACACAGTAGAGTAGAAGAGTGCTCTTTTCTCTAAAGCAGTGTGTTTCTTGTAAGGCGAGCTAGCGTTTGTTTCCCAGTCCTAAATGGAGTTGAATCACATGCAGTTTCTGGTCCTACGAGCAAGAGTTGTTTTCTGGTAAGGAAAGTCACTATTGCGCTCCCATTGCCATACACAGGGCAAATAGCACATGCGTCTGTTCCCAGCAAGTACAGTGTATTGGACTGAAGAGGAGCTACTGTTCTTCTCGTTTTCCTAAGCAGAGTTGAACTAGATATGGCCCGTGTGTCTAGGAAGCACAGTTCATTTGTTCTGAGCAAGCTAACTGTTCTGGCCCTATAGGAAACACAGTAGAGTAGAAGAGTGCTCTTTTCTCAAAAGTAGAATGTGTTTCTTGTAAGGTGAGCTAGAGTTTGTTTCCCAGTCCTAAATGGAGTTGAATCGCAGACAGTTTTTGGTCCTACGAGCAAGAGTTGTTTTCTGGTAAGAAGTGTCACTATTGCGCTCCAAATGCCATACACAGTGCAAATAGCACTCGTGTCTGTTCCCAGCAAGTACAGTGTATTGAACTGAAGAGGATCTACTTACTGTTCTTGTCAGGTTCCTAAGCAGACTTGAACTAGATATGGCCGTGTGTGTAGGAAGCACAGTTCGTTTGTTCTGAGCAAGCTCATTGTTCGGACCCTATAGAAAACACAGTAGAGTAGAAGAGTGCTCTTTTCTCAAAAGCAGAGTGTGTTTCTTGTAAGGCGAGCTAGCGTTTGTTTCCCATTCCTAAATGGAGTTGAATCACATGCAGTTTCTGGTACTACGAGCAAGAGTTGTTTTCTTGTAAGGAAAGTCACTATTGCGCTCCCATTGCCATTCACAGTGCAAATAGCACTCCCGTCTGTTCCCAGCAAGTACAGTGTATGGGACTGAAGAGGAGCCACTGTTCTTGTCAGTTTCCTAAGCAGAGTTGAACTAGATATGGCCTGTGTGTGTAGGAAGCACATTTCTTATGTTCTGAGCAAGCTCACTGTTCTGGCCTTATAGGAAACACGGTAGAGTAGAAGAGTGCTCTTTTCTCAAAAGAAGAGTGTGTTTCTTGTAAGGCAAGCTAGCGTTTGTTTCCTAGTCCTAAATGGAGTTGAATCACATGCAGTTTCAGGTCCTAAGAACAAGAGTTGTTTTCTGGTAAGGAAAGTCACATTGCGCTCCCATTGCCATACACTGTGCAAATAGCACTCGCGTATGTGCCCAGCAAGTACAGTGTATTGGACTGAAGAGGATCTACTGTTCTTGTCAGGTTCCTAAGCAGAGTTGAACTAGGTATGGCTGTGTGTGTAGGAAGCACAGTTTTTTTGTTCTGAGCAAGCTCACTGTTCGGACCCCATAGAAAACACAGTAGAGTAGAAGAGTGCTTTTTTCTCAAACGTAGAGTGTGTTTCTTTTAAGACGAGCTAGCTTTTGTTTCCCATTCCTAAATGGAGTGGAATCACATGCAGTTTCTGGTCCTACAAGCAAGTGTTTTTTCTGGTAAGGAAAGTCACTATTGCGCTCCCATTGCCATACACAGTGCAAATAGCCCTATCGTCTGTTCCCAGCAAGTACAGTGTATTGGACTGAAGAGGAGCTACTGTTCTTGTCAGTTTCCTAAGAAGAGTTGAACTAGATATGGCCCATGTGTTTAGGAAGCACAGTTCTTTTTTTCTGAGCACGCTCACTGTTCTGGTCCTATAGGAAGCACAGTAGAGTAGAAGAGTGCTCTTTTCTCAAAAGCAGAGTGTGTTTCTTGTAAGGCGAGCTAGCGTTTGATTCCCAGTCCTAAATGGAGTTGAATCCCATGCAGTTTCTGGTCCTACGAGCAAGAGTTGTTTTCTGGTAAGAAGAGTCACTATTGCGCTCCCATTGTCATACACAGGGCAAATAGCACTGGCATCTGATCCCAGGAAGTACAGTTTATTGGACTGAAGAGGATCTACTGTTCTTGTCAGGTTCCTACGCAGAATTGAAATAGATATGGCCATGTGTGTAGAAAGCACAGTTCTTTTGTTCTGAGCAAGCTCACTGTTTGGACCCCATAGGAAACACAGTAGAGTAGAAGAGTGCTCTTTTCTCAAAACCAGAGTGTGTTTATTGAAAGGCGAGCTAGTGTTTGTTTCCCAGTCAGAAATGGAATTGAATCCCGTTCAGTTTCTGGTCCTACGAGCAAGAGATTTTTCTGGTAAGAAGAGTCACTATTGCGCTCCCATTGCCATACACAGTGCAAATAGCACTGGCATCTGTTCCGTGCATGTACAGAGTATTGGACTGAAGAGGAGCTGCTGTTCTTGTCAGTTTCCTAAGCAGAGTTGAACTAGATATGGCCTGTGTGTTTAGGAAGCACACTTATTATGTTCTGAGCAAGCTCACTGTTCTGGCCATATAGGAAACACAGTAGAGTAGAAGAGTACTCTTTTCTCAAAAGCAGAGTGTCTTTCTTGTGAGCAGAGCTAGCGTTTGTTTCCCAGTCCTAAATGGAGTTGAGTCACATGCAGTTTGTGGTCCTAAGAGCAAGAGTTGTTTTCTGGTAAGAAGAGTCACTATTGAGCTCCCATTGCCATACAGAGTACAAATAGCACTCGTGTCTGTTCCCAGCAAGTACAGTGTATTAGACTGAAGAGGAGCTACTGTTCTTGTCAGTAACCTAAGCAAAGTTGAATTAGATATGGCCCATGTGTGTAGGAAGCACAGTTCTTTTGTTCTGAGCAAGCTCACTGTTCGGACCCCATAGGAAACCCAGTAGAGTAGATGAGTGCTCTTTTCTCAAAAACAGAGTGTATTTCTTGTAGGCGAGCTAGCATTTGTTTCCCAGTCCTAAATGGAGTTGAATCCCATGCAGTTTCTGGTCCTACGAGCAATACTTGTTTTCTGGTAAGAAGAATCACTATTGTGCTCTCAATGTCATACACAGTGCAAATAGCATTGGCGTCGGTTCCCAACATGTACAGTGTATTGGACTGAAGAGAATCTACTGTTCTTGTCAGGTTCCTAAGCAGAATTGAACTAAATATGGTCGTGTGTGTAGGAAGCACAGTTCTTTTGTTCTGAGCAAGTACACTGTTCTGGCCCAATAGGAAACACAGTAGAGTAGAAGAGTGCTCTTTTCTCAAAAGCAGAGTGTGTTTCTTGTAAGGCGAGCTAGCGTTTCTTTCCCAGTCCTAAATGGAGTTGAATCACATGCAGTTTCAGGTCCTACGAACAAGAGTTGTTTTCTGGTAAGGAAAGTCACATTGCGCTCCCACTGCCATACACAGTGCAAATAGCCCTCCCGTCTCTTCCTAGCAAGTACAGTGTATTGGACTGAAGAGGAGCTACTGTTCTTGTCAGTTTCCTAAGAAGAGTTGAACTAGATATGGTCCGTGTGTGTAGGAAGCACACTTCTTTTGTTCTGAGCAAGCTCACTGTTTGGACCCCATAGGAAACACAGTAGAGTAGAAGAGTGCTCTTTTCTCTAAAGCAGTGTGTTTCTTGTAAGGCGAGCTAACGTTTGTTTCCCAGTCTTAAATGGAGTTGAATCACATGCACTTTCTGGTCCTACGAGCAAGAGCTGTTTTCTGGTAAGGAAAGTCACTATTGCGCTCCCATTGCCATACACAGAGCAAATAGCACATGCGTCTGTTCCCAGCAAGTACAGTGTATTGGACTGAAGAGGAACTACTGTTCTTCTCAGTTTCCTAAGCAGAGTTGAACTAGATATGGCCCGTGTGTCTAGGAAGCACAGTTCATTTGTTCTGAGCAAGCTCACTTTTCTGGCCCTATAGGAAACACAGTAGAGTAGAAGAGTGCTCTTTTCTCAAAAGCAGAGTGTGTTTCTTGTAAGGTGAGCTAGAGTTTGTTTCCCAGTCCTAAATGGAGTTGAGTCACATGCAGTTTCTGGTCGTACGAGCAAGAGTTGTTTTCTGGTAAGAATAGTCACTATTGCGCAGCCATTGCCATACACAGGACAAATAGCACTGGCATCTGTTCCCAGCAAGTACAGTGTATTGGACTGAAGAGGATCTACTGTTCTTGTCAGGTTTCTAAGCAGAATTGAACTAGATATGGCCGTGTGTGTAGGAAGCACAGTTCTTTTGTTCTGAGCAAGCTCACTGTTCGGACCCCATAGGAAACACAGTAGAGTAGAAGAGTGCTCTTTTCTCTAAAGCAGTGTGTTTCTTGTAAGGCGAGCTAGCGTTTGTTTCCCAGTCCTAAATGGAGTTGAATCACATGCAGTTTCTGCTCCTACGAGCAAGAGTTGTTTTCTGGTAAGGAAAGTCACTATTGCGCTCCCATTGCCATACACAGTGCAAATAGCACATGCGTCTTTTCCCAGCAAGTACAGTGTATTGGACTGAAGAGGAGCTACTGTTCTTCTAGGTTTCCTAAGAAGAGTTGAACTAGATATGGCCCGTGTGTCTAGGAAGCACAGTTCATTTGTTCTGAGCAAGCTAACTGTTCTGGCCCTATAGGAAACACAGTAGAGTAGAAGAGTGCTCTTTTCTCAAAAGTAGAATATGTTTCTTGTAAGGTGAGCTAGAGTTTGTTTCCCAGTCCTTAATGGAGTTGAATCACAGACAGTTTTTGGTCCTACGAGCAAGAGTTGTTTTCTGGTAAGAAGTGTCACTATTGTGCTCCAAATGCCATACACAGTGCAAATAGCACTCGTGTCTGTTCCCAGCAAATACAGTGTATTGGACTGAAGAGGATCTACTGTTCTTGTCAGGTTCCTAAGCAGACTTTAACTAGATATGGCCGTGTGTGTAGGAAGCACAGTTCGTTTGTTCTGAGCAAGCTCACTGTTCGGACCCTATAGGAAACACAGTAGAGTAGAAGAGTGCTCTTTTCTCAAAAGCAGAGTGTGTTTCTTGTAACGCGAGGTAGCATTTGTTTCCCATTCCTAAATGGAGTTGAATCACATGCAGTTTCTGGTACTACGAGCAAGAGTTGTTTTCTGGTAAGATGAGTCACTATTGTGCTCCAATTTCCATACACAGTGCAAATAGCACTCACGTCTGTTCTCAGCAAGTACAGTTATCGGACTGAAGAGGAGCTGCTGTTCTTGTCAGTTTCCTAAGCAGAGTTGAACTAGATATGGCCCGTGTGTTTAGGAAGCACAGTTATTATGTTCTGAGCAAGCTCACTGTTCTGCCCTATAGGAAACACAGTAGAGTAGAAAAGTGCTCTTTTCTCAAAAGCAGAGTGTGTTTCTTGTAAGGCGAGCTAGCGTTTGTTTCCTAGTCCTAAATGGAGTTGAATCACATGCAGTTTCTGGTCCTACGAACAAGAGTTGTTTTCTGATAAGGAAAGTCACTATTGCGCTCCCATTGCCATACACAGGGCAAATAGCACTCGCGTCTTTTCCCAGCAAGTACAGTGTATTGGACTGAAGAGGATCTACTGTTCTTGTCAGGTTTCTAAGCAGAATTGAACTAGATATGGCCGTGTGTGTAGGAAGCACAGTTCTTTTGTTCTGAGCAAGCTCACTGTTCGGACCCCATAGGAAACACAGTAGAGTAGAAGAGTGCTCTTTTCTCTAAAGCAGTGTGTTTCTTGTAAGGCGAGCTAGCGTTTGTTTCCCAGTCCTAAATGGAGTTGAATCACATGCAGTTTCTGGTCCTACGAGCAAGAGTTGTTTTCTGGTAAGGAAAGTCACTATTGCGCTCCCATTGCCATACACAGGGCAAATAGCACATGCGTCTGTTCCCAGCAAGTACAGTGTATTGGACTGAAGAGGAGCTACTGTTCTTCTCGTTTTCCTAAGCAGAGTTGAACTAGATATGGCCCGTGTGTCTAGGAAGCACAGTTCATTTGTTCTGAGCAAGCTAACTGTTCTGGCCCTATAGGAAACACAGTAGAGTAGAAGAGTGCTCTTTTCTCAAAAGTAGAATGTGTTTCTTGTAAGGTGAGCTAGAGTTTTTTCCCAGTCCTAAATGGAGTTGAATCGCAGACAGTTTTTGGTCCTACGAGCAAGAGTTGTTTTCTGGTAAGAAGTGTCACTATTGCGCTCCAAATGCCATACACAGTGCAAATAGCACTCGTGTCTGTTCCCAGCAAGTACAGTGTATTGGACTGAAGAGGATCTACTGTTCTTGTCAGGTTCCTAAGCAGACTTGAACTAGATATGGCCGTGTGTGTAGGAAGCACAGTTCGTTTGTTCTGAGCAAGCTCACTGTTCGGACCCTATAGAAAACACAGTAGAGTAGAAGAGTGCTCTTTTCGCAAAAGCAGAGTGTGTTTCTTGTAAGGCGAGCTAGCGTTTGTTTCCCATTCCTAAATGGAGTTGAATCACATACAGTTTCTGGTACTACGAGCAAGAGTTGTTTTCTTGTAAGGAAAGTCACTATTGCGCTCCCATTGCCATTCACAGTGCAAATAGCACTCCCGTCTGTTCCCAGCAAGTACAGTGTATGGGACTGAAGAGGAGCTACTGTTCTTGTCAGTTTCCTAAGCAGAGTTGAACTAGATATGGCCTGTGTGTGTAGGAAGCACAGTTCTTATGTTCTGAGCAAGCTCACTGTTCTGGCCTTATAGGAAACACGGTAGAGTAGAAGAGTGCTCTTTTCTCAAAAGAAGAGTGTGTTTCTTGTAAGGCAAGCTAGCGTTTGTTTCCTAGTCCTAAATGGAGTTGAATCACATGCAGTTTCAGGTCCTAAGAACAAGAGTTGTTTTCTGGTAAGGAAAGTCACATTGCGCTCCCATTGCCATACACTGTGCAAATAGCACTCGCGTATGTGCCCAGCAAGTACAGTGTATTGGACTGAAGAGGATCTACTGTTCTTGTCAGGTTCCTAAGCAGAGTTGAACTAGGTATGGCCGTGTGTGTAGGAAGCACAGTTTTTTTGTTCTGAGCAAGCTCACTGTTCGGACCCCATAGAAAACACAGTAGAGTAGAAGAGTGCTTTTTTCTCAAACGTAGAGTGTGTTTCTTTTAAGACGAGCTAGCTTTTGTTTCCCATTCCTAAATGGAGTGGAATCACATGCAGTTTCTGGTCCTACAAGCAAGTGTTTTTTCTGGTAAGGAAAGTCACTATTGCGCTCCCATTGCCATACACAGTGCAAATAGCCCTATCGTCTGTTCCCAGCAAGTACAGTGTATTGGACTGAAGAGGAGCTGCTGTTCTTGTCAGTTTCCTAAGCAGAGTTGAACTAGATATGGCCCGTGTGTTTAGGAAGCACAGTTATTATGTTCTGAGCAAGCTCACTGTTCTGCCCTATAGGAAACACAGTAGAGTAGAAAAGTGCTCTTTTCTCAAAAGCAGAGTGTGTTTCTTGTAAGGCGAGCTAGCGTTTGATTCCCAGTCCTAAATGGAGTTGAATCCCATGCAGTTTCTGGTCCTACGAGCAAGAGTTGTTTTCTGGTAAGAAGAGTCACTATTGCGCTCCCATTGTCATACACAGGGCAAATAGCACTGGCATCTGATCCCAGGAAGTACAGTGTATTGGACTGAAGAGGATCTACTGTTCTTGTCAGGTTCCTACGCAGAATTGAAATAGATATGGCCATGTGTGTAGAAAGCACAGTTCTTTTGTTCGGAGCAAGCTCACTGTTTGGACCCCATAGGAAACACAGTAGAGTAGAAGAGTGCTCTTTTCTCAAAACCAGAGTGTGTTTATTGAAAGGCGAGCTAGTGTTTGTTTCCCAGTCAGAAATGGAATTGAATCCCGTTCAGTTTCTGGTCCTACGAGCAAGAGATTTTTCTGGTAAGAAGAGTCACTATTGCGCTCCCATTGCCATACACAGTGCAAATAGCACTGGCATCTGTTCCGTGCATGTACAGAGTATTGGACTGAAGAGGAGCTGCTGTTCTTGTCAGTTTCCTAAGCAGAGTTGAACTAGATATGGCCTGTGTGTTTAGGAAGTACAGTTATTATGTTCTGAGCAAGCTCACTGTTCTGGCCATATAGGAAACACAGTAGAGTAGAAGAGTACTCTTTTCTCAAAAGCAGAGTGTCTTTCTTGTGAGCAGAGCTAGCGTTTGTTTCCCAGTCCTAAATGGAGTTGAGTCACATGCAGTTTGTGGTCCTAAGAGCAAGAGTTGTTTTCTGGTAAGAAGAGTCACTATTGAGCTCCCATTGCCATACAGAGTACAAATAGCACTCGCGTCTGTTCCCAGCAAGTACAGTGTATTAGACTGAAGAGGAGCTACTGTTCTTGTCAGTAACCTAAGCAAAGTTGAATTAGATATGGCCCATGTGTGTAGGAAGCACAGTTCTTTTGTTCTGAGCAAGCTCACTGTTCGGACCCCATAGGAAACCCAGTAGAGTAGATGAGTGCTCTTTTCTCAAAAACAGAGTGTATTTCTTGTAGGCGAGCTAGCATTTGTTTCCCAGTCCTAAATGGAGTTGAATCCCATGCAGTTTCTGGTCCTACGAGCAATACTTGTTTTCTGGTAAGAAGAATCACTATTGTGCTCTCAATGTCTTACACAGTGCAAATAGCATTGGCGTCGGTTCCCAACATGTACAGTGTATTGGACTGAAGAGAATCTACTGTTCTTGTCAGGTTCCTAAGCAGAATTGAACTAAATATGGTCGTGTGTGTAGGAAGCACAGTTCTTTTGTTCTGAGCAAGTACACTGTTCTGGCCCTATAGGAAACACAGTAGAGTAGAAGAGTGCTCTTTTCTCAAAAGCAGAGTGTGTTTCTTGTAAGGCGAGCTAGCGTTTCTTTCCCAGTCCTAAATGGAGTTGAATCACATGCAGTTTCAGGTCCTACGAACAAGAGTTGTTTTCTGGTAAGGAAAGTCACATTGCGCTCCCATTGCCATACACAGTGCAAATAGCCCTCCCGTCTCTTCCTAGCAAGTACAGTGTATTGGACTGAAGAGGAGCTACTGTTCTTGTCAGTTTCCTAAGAAGAGTTGAACTAGATATGGTCCGTGTGTGTAGGAAGCACACTTCTTTTGTTCTGAGCAAGCTCACTGTTTGGACCCCATAGGAAACACAGTAGAGTAGAAGAGTGCTCTTTTCTCTAAAGCAGTGTGTTTCTTGTAAGGCGAGCTAACGTTTGTTTCCCAGTCTTAAATGGAGTTGAATCACATGCACTTTCTGGTCCTACGAGCAAGAGCTGTTTTCTGGTAAGGAAAGTCACTATTGCGCTCCAATTGCCATACACAGAGGAAATAGCACATGCGTCTGTTCCCAGCAAGTACAGTGTATTGGACTGAAGAGGAACTACTGTTCTTCTCAGTTTCCTAAGCAGAGTTGAACTAGATATGGCCCGTGTGTCTAGGAAGCACAGTTCATTTGTTCTGAGCAAGCTCACTTTTCTGGCCCTATAGGAAACACAGTAGAGTAGAAGAGTGCTCTTTTCTCAAAAGCAGAGTGTGTTTCTTGTAAGGTGAGCTAGAGTTTGTTTCCCAGTCCTAAATGGAGTTGAGTCACATGCAGTTTCTGGTCGTACGAGCAAGAGTTGTTTTCTGGTAAGAATAGTCACTATTGCGCAGCCATTGCCATACACAGGACAAATAGCACTGGCATCTGTTCCCAGCAAGTACAGTGTATTGGACTGAAGAGGATCTACTGTTCTTGTCAGGTTTCTAAGCAGAATTGAACTAGATATGGCCGTGTGTGTAGGAAGCACAGTTCTTTTGTTCTGAGCAAGCTCACTGTTCGGACCCCATAGGAAACCCAGTAGAGTAGAAGAGTGCTCTTTTCTCTAAAGCAGTGTGTTTCTTGTAAGGCGAGCTAGCGTTTGTTTCCCAGTCCTAAATGGAGTTGAATCACATGCAGTTTCTGGTCCTACGAGCAAGAGTTGTTTTCTGGTAAGGAAAGTCACTATTGCGCTCCCATTGCCATACACAGGGCAAATAGCACATGCGTCTGTTCCCAGCAAGTACAGTGTATTGGACTGAAGAGGAGCTACTGTTCTTCTCGTTTTCCTAAGCAGAGTTGAACTAGATATGGCCCGTGTGTCTAGGAAGCACAGTTCATTTGTTCTGAGCAAGCTAACTGTTCTGGCCCTATAGGAAACACAGTAGAGTAGAAGAGTGCTCTTTTCTCAAAAGTAGAATGTGTTTCTTGTAAGGTGAGCTAGAGTTTGTTTCCCAGTCCTAAATGGAGTTGAATCGCAGACAGTTTTTGGTCCTACGAGCAAGAGTTGTTTTCTGGTAAGAAGTGTCACTATTGCGCTCCAAATGCCATACACAGTGCAAATAGCACTCGTGTCTGTTCCCAGCAAGTACAGTGTATTGGACTGAAGAGGATCTACTGTTCTTGTCAGGTTCCTAAGCAGACTTGAACTAGATATGGCCGTGTGTGTAGGAAGCACAGTTCGTTTGTTCTGAGCAAGCTCACTGTTCGGACCCTAAAGAAAACACAGTAGAGTAGAAGAGTGCTCTTTTCGCAAAAGCAGAGTGTGTTTCTTGTAAGGCGAGCTAGCGTTTGTTTCCCATTCCTAAATGGAGTTGAATCACATGCAGTTTCTGGTACTACGAGCAAGAGTTGTTTTCTTGTAAGGAAAGTCACTATTGCGCTCCCATTGCCATTCACAGTGCAAATAGCACTCCCGTCTGTTCCCAGCAAGTACAGTGTATGGGACTGAAGAGGAGCTACTGTTCTTGTCAGTTTCCTAAGCAGAGTTGAACTAGATATGGCCTGTGTGTGTAGGAAGCACAGTTCTTATGTTCTGAGCAAGCTCACTGTTCTGGCCTTATAGGAAACACGGTAGAGTAGAAGAGTGCTCTTTTCTCAAAAGAAGAGTGTGTTTCTTGTAAGGCAAGCTAGCGTTTGTTTCCTAGTCCTAAATGGAGTTGAATCACATGCAGTTTCAGGTCCTAAGAACAAGAGTTGTTTTCTGGTAAGGAAAGTCACATTGCGCTCCCATTGCCATACACTGTGCAAATAGCACTCGCGTATGTGCCCAGCAAGTACAGTGTATTGGACTGAAGAGGATCTACTGTTCTTGTCAGGTTCCTAAGCAGAGTTGAACTAGGTATGGCCGTGTGTGTAGGAAGCACAGTTTTTTTGTTCTGAGCAAGCTCACTGTTCGGACCCCATAGAAAACACAGTAGAGTAGAAGAGTGCTTTTTTCTCAAACGTAGAGTGTGTTTCTTTTAAGACGAGCTAGCTTTTGTTTCCCATTCCTAAATGGAGTGGAATCACATGCAGTTTCTGGTCCTATAAGCAAGTGTTTTTTCTGGTAAGGAAAGTCACTATTGCGCTCCCATTGCCATACACAGTGCAAATAGCCCTATCGTCTGTTCCCAGCAAGTACAGTGTATTGGACTGAAGAGGAGCTACTGTTCTTGTCAGTTTCCTAAGAAGAGTTGAACTAGATATGGCCCATGTGTTTAGGAAGCACAGTTCTTTTTTTCTGAGCACGCTCACTGTTCTGGTCCTATAGGAAGCACAGTAGAGTAGAAGAGTGCTCTTTTCTCAAAAGCAGAGTGTGTTTCTTGTAAGGCGAGCTAGCGTTTGATTCCCAGTCCTAAATGGAGTTGAATCCCATGCAGTTTCTGGTCCTACAAGCAAGAGTTGTTTTCTGGTAAGAAGAGTCACTATTGCGCTCCCATTGTCATACACAGGGCAAATAGCACTGGCATCTGATCCCAGGAAGTACAGTGTATTGGACTGAAGAGGATCTACTGTTCTTGTCAGGTTCCTACGCAGAATTGAAATAGATATGGCCATGTGTGTAGAAAGCACAGTTCTTTTGTTCTGAGCAAGCTCACTGTTTGGACCCCATAGGAAACACAGTAGAGTAGAAGAGTGCTCTTTTCTCAAAACCAGAGTGTGTTTATTGAAAGGCGAGCTAGTGTTTGTTTCCCAGTCAGAAATGGAATTGAATCCCGTTCAGTTTCTGGTCCTACGAGCAAGAGATTTTTCTGGTAAGAAGAGTCACTATTGCGCTCCCATTGCCATACACAGTGCAAATAGCACTGGCATCTGTTCCGTGCATGTACAGAGTATTGGACTGAAGAGGAGCTGCTGTTCTTGTCAGTTTCCTAAGCAGAGTTGAACTAGATATGGCCTGTGTGTTTAGGAAGCACAGTTATTATGTTCTGAGCAAGCTCACTGTTCTGGCCATATAGGAAACACAGTAGAGTAGAAGAGTACTCTTTTCTCAAAAGCAGAGTGTCTTTCTTGTGAGCAGAGCTAGCGTTTGTTTCCCAGTCCTAAATGGAGTTGAGTCACATGCAGTTTGTGGTCCTAAGAGCAAGAGTTGTTTTCTGGTAAGAAGAGTCACTATTGAGCTCCCATTGCCATACAGAGTACAAATAGCACTCGCGTCTGTTCCCAGCAAGTACAGTGTATTAGACTGAAGAGGAGCTACTGTTCTTGTCAGTAACCTAAGCAAAGTTGAATTAGATATGGCCCATGTGTGTAGGAAGCACAGTTCTTTTGTTCTGAGCAAGCTCACTGTTCGGACCCCATAGGAAACCCAGTAGAGTAGATGAGTGCTCTTTTCTCAAAAACAGAGTGTATTTCTTGTAGGCGAGCTAGCATTTGTTTCCCAGTCCTAAATGGAGTTGAATCCCATGCAGTTTCTGGTCCTACGAGCAATACTTGTTTTCTGGTAAGAAGAATCACTATTGTGCTCTCAATGTCATACACAGTGCAAATAGCATTGGCGTCGGTTCCCAACATGTACAGTGTATTGGACTGAAGAGAATCTACTGTTCTTGTCAGGTTCCTAAGCAGAATTGAACTAAATATGGTCGTCTGTGTAGGAAGCACAGTTCTTTTGTTCTGAGCAAGTACACTGTTCTGGCCCTATAGGAAACACAGTAGAGTAGAAGAGTGCTCTTTTCTCAAAAGCAGAGTGTGTTTCTTGTAAGGCGAGCTAGCGTTTCTTTCCCAGTCCTAAATGGAGTTGAATCACATGCAGTTTCAGGTCCTACGAACAAGAGTTGTTTTCTGGTAAGGAAAGTCACATTGCGCTCCCATTGCCATACACAGTGCAAATAGCCCTCCCGTCTCTTCCTAGCAAGTACAGTGTATTGGACTGAAGAGGAGCTACTGTTCTTGTCAGTTTCCTAAGAAGAGTTGAACTAGATATGGTCCGTGTGTGTAGGAAGCACACTTCTTTTGTTCTGAGCAAGCTCACTGTTTGGACCCCATAGGAAACACAGTAGAGTAGAAGAGTGCTCTTTTCTCTAAAGCAGTGTGTTTCTTGTAAGGCGAGCTAACGTTTGTTTCCCAGTCTTAAATGGAGTTGAATCACATGCACTTTCTGGTCCTACGAGCAAGAGCTGTTTTCTGGTAAGGAAAGTCACTATTGCGCTCCCATTGCCATACACAGAGCAAATAGCACATGCGTCTGTTCCCAGCAAGTACAGTGTATTGGACTGAATAGGAACTACTGTTCTTCTCAGTTTCCTAAGCAGAGTTGAACTAGATATGGCCCGTGTGTCTAGGAAGCACAGTTCATTTGTTCTGAGCAAGCTCACTTTTCTGGCCCTATAGGAAACACAGTAGAGTAGAAGAGTGCTCTTTTCTCAAAAGCAGAGTGTGTTTCTTGTAAGGTGAGCTAGAGTTTGTTTCCCAGTCCTAAATGGAGTTGAGTCACATGCAGTTTCTGGTCGTACGAGCAAGAGTTGTTTTCTGGTAAGAATAGTCACTATTGCGCAGCCATTGCCATACACAGGACAAATAGCACTGGCATCTGTTCCCAGCAAGTACAGTGTATTGGACTGAAGAGGATCTACTGTTCTTGTCAGGTTTCTAAGCAGAATTGAACTAGATATGGCCGTGTGTGTAGGAAGCACAGTTCTTTTGTTCTGAGCAAGCTTACTGTTTGGACCCCATAGGAAACACAGTAGAGTAGAAGAGTGCTCTTTTCTCTAAAGCAGTGTGTTTCTTGTAAGGCGAGCTAGCGTTTGTTTCCCAGTCCTAAATGGAGTTGAATCACATGCAGTTTCTGCTCCTACGAGCAAGAGTTGTTTTCTGGTAAGGAAAGTCACTATTGTGCTCCCATTGCCATATACAGTGCAAATAGCACATGCGTCTGTTCCCAGCAAGTACAGTGTATTGGACTGAAGAGGAGCTACTGTTCTTCTAGGTTTCCTAAGAAGAGTTGAACTAGATATGGCCCGTGTGTCTAGGAAGCACAGTTCATTTGTTCTGAGCAAGCTAACTGTTCTGGCCCTATAGGAAACACAGTAGAGTAGAAGAGTGCTCTTTTCTCAAAAGTAGAATATGTTTCTTGTAAGGTGAGCTAGAGTTTGTTTCCCAGTCCTAAATGGAGTTGAATCACAGACAGTTTTTGGTCCTACGAGCAAGAGTTGTTTTCTGGTAAGAAGTGTCACTATTGTGCTCCAAATGTCATACACAGTGCAAATAGCACTCGTGTCTGTTCCCAGCAAATACAGTGTATTGGACTGAAGAGGATCTACTGTTCTTGTCAGGTTCCTAAGCAGACTTGAACTAGATATGGCTGTGTGTGTAGGAAGCACAGTTCGTTTGTTCTGAGCAAGCTCACTGTTCGGACCCTATAGAAAACACAGTAGAGTAGAAGAGTGCTCTTTTCTCAAAAGCAGAGTGTGTTTCTTGTAACGCGAGGTAGCGTTTGTTTCCCATTCCTAAATGGAGTTGAATCACATGCAGTTTCTGGTACTACGAGCAAGAGTTGTTTTCTGGTAAGATGAGTCACTATTGTGCTCCAATTTCCATACACAGTGCAAATAGCACTCACGTCTGTTCTCAGCAAGTACAGTGTATCGGACTGAAGAGGAGCTGCTGTTCTTGTCAGTTTCCTAAGCAGAGTTGAACTAGATATGGCCCGTGTGTTTAGGAAGCACAGTTATTATGTTCTGAGCAAGCTCACTGTTCTGCCCTATAGGAAACACAGTAGAGTAGAAAAGTGCTCTTTTCTCAAAAGCAGAGTGTGTTTCTTGTAAGGCGAGCTAGCGTTTGTTTCCTAGTCCTAAATGGAGTTGAATCACATGCAGTTTCTGGTCCTACGAACAAGAGTTGTTTTCTGATAAGGAAAGTCACTATTGTGCTCCCATTGCCATACACAGGGCAAATAGCACTCGCGTCTTTTCCCAGCAAGTACAGTGTATTGGACTGAATAGGAGCTACTGTTCTTGTCAGTTTCCTAAGCAGAGTTGAACTACATATGGTCCTTGTGTGTAGGAAGCACAGTTCTTTTGTTCTGAGCAAGCTCACTGTTTGGACCCCATAGGAAACACAGTAGAGTAGAAGAGTGCTCTTTTCTCTAAACCAGAGTGTGTTTCTTGTAAAGTGAGCTAGCGTTTGTGTCTCAGTCCTAAATGTAGTGGAATCACAGGCAGTTTCTGGTCCTATGAGCAAGAGTTGTTTTATGGTAAGAATAGTCACTATTGCGCAGCCATTGCCATACACAGGACAAATAGCACTGGCATCTGTTCCTAGCAAGTACAGTGTATTGGACTGAAGAGGATCTACTGTTCTTGTCAGGTTTCTAAGCAGAATTGAACTAGATATGGCCGTGTGTGTAGGAAGCACAGTTCTTTTGTTCTGAGCAAGCTCACTGTTCGGACCCCATAGGAAACACAGTAGAGTAGAAGAGTGCTCTTTTCTCTAAAGCAGTGTGTTTCTTGTAAGGCGAGCTAGCGTTTGTTTCCCAGTCCTAAATGGAGTTGAATCACATGTAGTTTCTGCTCCTACGAGCAAGAGTTGTTTTCTGGTAAGGAAAGTCACTATTGCGCTCCCATTGCCATACACAGTGCAAATAGCACATGCGTCTGTTCCCAGCAAGTACAGTGTATTGGACTGAAGAGGAGCTACTGTTCTTCTAGGTTTCCTAAGAAGAGTTGAACTAGATATGGCCCGTGTGTCTAGGAAGCACAGTTCATTTGTTCTGAGCAAGCTAACTGTTCTGGCCCTATAGGAAACACAGTAGAGTAGAAGAGTGCTCTTTTCTCAAAAGTAGAATGTGTTTCTTGTAAGGTGAGCTAGAGTTTGTTTCCAAGTCCTAAATGGAGTTGAATCACAGACAGTTTTTGGTCCTACGAGCAAGAGTTGTTTTCTGGTAAGAAGTGTCACTATTGCGCTCCAAATGCCATACACAGTGCAAATAGCACTCGTTTCTGTTCCCAGCAAATACAGTGTATTGGACTGAAGAGGATCTACTGTTCTTGTCAGGTTCCTAAGCAGACTTTAACTACATATGGCCGTGTGTGTAGGAAGCACAGTTCGTTTGTTCTGAGCAAGCTCACTGTTCGGACCCTATAGGAAACACAGTAGAGTAGAAGAGTGCTCTTTTCTCAAAAGCAGAGTGTGTTTCTTGTAACGCGAGGTAGCGTTTGTTTCCCATTCCTAAATGGAGTTGAATCACATGCAGTTTCTGGTACTACGAGCAAGAGTTGTTTTCTGGTAAGGAAAGTCACTATTGCGCTCCCATTGCCATACACAGTGCAAATAGCACATGCGTCTGTTCCCAGCAATTACAGTGTATGGGACTGAACAGGAGCTACTGTTCTTGTCAGTTTCCTAAGCAGAGTTGAACTAGATATGGCCCGTGTGTCTAGGAAGCACAGTTCATTTGTTCTGAGACAAGCTAACTGTTCTGGCCGTATAGGAAACACAGTAGAGTAGAAGAGTGCTCTTTTCCCAAAAGCAGAGTGTGTTTCTTGTAAGGCGAGGTAGCGTTTGTTTCCCAGTCCTAAATGGAGTTGAATCACATGCAGTTTCTGGTCCTGCGAGCAAGAGTTGTTTTCTGTTAAGGAAAGTCACTATTGCGCTCTCATTGCCATACACAGTGCAAAGAGCACTCACGTCTGTTCCCAGCAAGTACAGTGTATTGGACTGAAGAGGAGCTACTGTTCTTGTCAGTTTCCTAAGCAGAGTTGAACTAGTTATGGCCCGTGTGTAGGAAGCACAGTTCCTTTGTTCTGAGCAAGTTCTCTGTTCTGGCCTTATAGGAAACACAGTAGAGTAGAAGATTGCTCTTTTCTCAAAAGCAGAGTGTGTTTCTTGTAAGGCGAGCTAGCCTTTGATTCCCAGTCCTAAATGGAGTTGAATCCCATGCAGTTTCTGGTCCTACGAGCAAGAGTTGTTTTCTGGTAAGAAGAGTCACTATTACGCTCCCATTGTCATACACAGGGCAAATAGCACTGGCATCTGATCCCAGGAAGTACAGTGTATTGGACTGAAGAGGATCTACTGTTCTTGTCAGGTTCCTACGCAGAATTGAAATAGATATGGCCATGTGTGTAGAAAGCACAGTTCTTTTGTTCTGAGCAAGCTCACTGTTTGGACCCCATAGGAAACACAGTAGAGTAGAAGAGTGCTCTTTTCTCAAAAGCAGAGTGTGTTTATTGAAAGGCGAGCTAGTGTTTGTTTCCCAGTCAGAAATGGAATTGAATCCCGTTCAGTTTCTCGTCCCACGAGCAAGAGATTTTTCTGGTAAGAAGAGTCACTATTGCGCTCCCATTGCCATACACAGTGCAAATAGCACTGGCATCTGTTCCGTGCATGTACAGAGTATTGGACTGAAGAGGAGTTGCTGTTCTTGTCAGTTTCCTAAGCAGAGTTGAACTAGATATGGCCTGTGTGTTTAGGAAGCACAGTTATTATGTTCTGAGCAAGCTCACTGTTCTGGCCCTATAGGAAACACGGTAGAGTAGAAGAGTGCTTTTTTCTCAAAAGCAGAGTGTCTTTCTTGTGAGCAGAGCTAGCGATTGTTTCCCAGTCCTAAATGGAGTTGAGTCAAATGCAGTTTGTGGTCCTAAGAGCAAGAGTTGTTTTCTGGTAAGAAGAGTCACTATTGTGCTCCCATTGCCATACAGAGTACAAATAGCACTCGCGTCTGTTCCCAGCAAGTACAGTGTATTAGACTGAAGAAGAGCTACTGTTCTTGTCAGTAACCTAAGCAAAGTTGAATTAGATATGGCCCATGTGTGTAGGAAGCACAGTTCTTTTGTTTTGAGCAAGCTCACTGTTTGGACCCTATAGGAAACCCAGTAGAGTAGATGAGTGCTCTTTTCTCAAAAGCAGAGTGTGTTTCTTGTAGGCGAGCTAGCATTTGTTTCCCAGTCCTAAATGGAGTTGAATCCCATGCAGTTTCTGGTCCTATGAGCAATACTTGTTTTCTGGTAAGAAGAATCACTATTGTGCTCTCAATGTCATACACAGTGCAAATAGCATTGGCGTCGGTTCCCAACATGTACAGTGTATTGGACTGAAGAGAATCTACTGTTCTTGTCAGGTTCCTAAGCAGAATTGAACTAGATATGGTCGTGTGTGTAGGAAGCACAGTTCTTTTGTTCTGAGCAAGTACACTGTTCTGGCCCTATAGGAAACACAGTAGAGTTAGAAGAGTGCTCTTTTCTCAAAAGCAGAGTGTTTTTCTTGTAAGGCGAGCTAGCGTTTCTTTCCCAGTCCTAAATGGAGTTGAATCACATGCAGTTTCAGGTCCTACGAACAAGAGTTGTTTTCTGGTAAGGAAAGTCACATTGCGCTCCCATTGCCATACACTGTGCAAATAGCACTCGCGTCTGTTCCCAGCAATTACAGTGTATTGGACTGAAAAGGATCTACTGTTCTTGTCAGGTTCCTAAGCAGACTTGAACTAGATATGGCCGTGTGTGTAGGAAGCACACTTTTTTTGTTCTGAGCAAGCTCACTGTTCGGACCCCATAGGAAACACAGTAGAGTAGAAGAGTGCTTTTTTCTCAAAAGCAGAGTGTGTTTCTTTTAAGGCGAGCTAGGATTTGTTTCCCATTCCTAAAGGGAGTTGAATCACATGCAGTTTCTGGTCCTACGAGCAAGAGCTGTTTTCTGGTAAGGAAAGTCACTATTGCGCTCCCATTGCCGTACACAGTGCAAATAGCACTCGCGTCTGTTCCCAGCAAGTACAGTGTATTGGACTGAAGAGGAGCTACTGTTCTTGTGAGTTTCCTAAGCAGAGTTGAACTAGTTATGGCCCGTGTGTAGGAAGCACAGTTCTTATGTTCTGAGCAAGTTCACTGTTCTGGCCTTATAGGAAACACAGTAGAGTAGAAGATTGCTCTTTTCTCAAAGCAGAGTGTGTTTCTTGTAAGGCAAGCTAGCGTTTGATTCCCAGTCCTAAATGGAGTTGAATCCCATGCAGTTTCTGGTCCTACGAGCAAGAGTTGTTTTCTGGTAAGAAGAGTCACTATTGCGCTCCCATTGTCATACACAGGGCAAATAGCACTGGCATCTGATCCCAGGAAGTACAGTGTATTGGACTGAAGAGGATCTACTGTTCTTGTCAGGTTCCTACGCAGAATTGAAATAGATATGGCCATGTGTGTAGAAAGCACAGTTCTTTTGTTCTGAGCAAGCTCACTGTTTGGACCCCATAGGAAACACAGTAGAGTAGAAGAGTGCTCTTTTCTCAAAAGCAGAGTGCGTTTATTGAAAGGCTAGCTAGTGTTTGTTTCCCAGTCAGAAATGGAATTGAATCCCCTTCAGTTTCTGGTCCTACGAGCAAGAGATTTTTCTGGTAAGAAGTGTCACTATTGCGCTCCCATTGCCATACACAGTGCAAATAGCACTGGCATCTGTTCTGTGCATGTACAGAGTATTGGACTGAAGAGGAGCTGCTGTTCTTGTTAGTTTCCTAAGCAGAGTTGAACTAGATATGGCCTGTGTGTTTAGGAAGCACAGTTATTATGTTCTGAACAAGCTCACTGTTCTGGCCCTATAGGAAACACAGTAGAGTAGAAGAGTGCTCTTTTCTCAAAAGCAGAGTGTCTTTCTTGTGAGCAGAGCTAGCGTTTGTTTCCCAGTCCTAAATGGAGTTGAGTCACATGCAGTTTGTGGTCCTAAGAGCAAGAGTTGTTTTCTGGTAAGAAGAGTCACTATTGCGCTCCCATTGCCATACAGAGTACAAATAGCACTCGCGTCTGTTCCCAGCAAGTACAGTGTATTGGACTGAGGAGGAGCTACTGTTCTTGTCAGTAACCTAAGCAAAGTTGAATTAGATATGGCCCATGGGTGTAGGAAGCACAGTTCTTTTGTTCTGAGCAAGCTCACTGTTCGGACCCCTTAGGAAACCCAGTAGAGTAGATGAGTGCTCTTTTCTCAAAAGCAGAGTGTGTTTCTTGTAGGAGAGCTAGCATTTGTTTCCCAGTCCTAAATGGAGTTGAACCCATGCAGTTTCTGGTCCTACGAGCAATACTTGTTTTCTGGTAAGAAGAATCACTATTGTGCTCTCAATGTCATACACAGTGCAAATAGCATTGGCGTCGGTTCCCAACATGTACAGTGTATTGGACTGAAGAGAATCTACTGTTCTTGTCAGGTTCCTAAGCAGAATTGAACTAGATATGGTCGTGTGTGTAGGAAGCACAGTTCTTTTGTTCTGAGCAAGTACACTGTTCTGGCCCTATAGGAAACACAGTAGAGTAGAAGAGTGCTCTTTTCTCAAAAGCAGAGTGTGTTTCTTGTAAAGCGAGCTAGCGTTTCATTCCCAGTCCTAAATGGAGTTGAATCACATGCAGTTTCAGGTCCTACGAACAAGAGTTGTTTTCTGGTAAGGAAAGTCACATTGCGCTGCCATTGCCATACACTGTGCAAATAGCACTCGCGTCTGTTCCCAGCAAGTACAGTGTATTGGACTGAAGAGGATCTACTGTTCTTGTCAGGTTCCTAAGCAGACTTGAACTAGATATGGCCGTGTGTGTAGGAAGCACACTTTTTTTGTTCTGAGCAAGCTCACTGTTCGGACCCCATAGGAAACACAGTAGAGTAGAAGAGTGCTCTTTTCTCTAAAGCAGTGTGTTTCTTGTAAGGCGAGCTAACATTTGTTTCCCAGTCTTAAATGGAGTTGAATCACATGCAGTTTCTGGTCCTACGAGCAAGAGCTGTTTTCTGGTAAGGAAAGTCACTATTGCGCTCCCATTGCCATACACAGTGCAAATAGCACATGCGTCTGTTCCCAGCAAGTACAGTGTATTGGACTGAAGAGGAGCTACTGTTCTTCTCAGTTTCCTAAGCAGAGTTGAACTAGATATGGCCCGTGTGTCTAGGAAGCACAGTTCATTTGTTCTGAGCAAGCTCACTGTTCTGGCCCTATAGGAAACACAGTAGAGTAGAAGAGTGCTCTTTTCTCAAAAGCAGAGTGTGTTTCTTGTAAGGTGAGCTAGAGTTTGTTTCCCAGTCCTAAATGGAGTTGAGTCACATGCAGTATCTGGTCGTACGAGCAAGAGTTGTTTTATGGTAAGAATAGTCACTATTGCGCTGCCATTGCCATACACAGGACAAATAGCACTGGCATCTGTTCCCAGCAAGTACAGTATATTGGACTGAAGAGGAGCTACTGTTCTTGTCAGGTTTCTAAGCAGAATTGAACTAGATATGGTCGTGTGTGTAGGAAGCACAGTTCTTTTGTTCTGAGCAAGCTCACTGTTCGGACCCTATAGGAAACACAGTAGAGTAGAAGAGTGCTCTTTTCTCAAAAGCATAGTGTGTTTCTTGTAAGGTGAACTAGCGTTTGTTTCACAGTCCCAAATGGAGTTGAATCACATGCAGTTTCTGGTCCTACGAGCAAGAGTTGTTTTCTGGTAAGGAAAGTCAGTATTGGGCTCCCATTGCCATACACAGTGCAAATAGCACATGTGTCTGTTCCCAGCAAGTACAGTGTATTGGACTGAAGAGGAGCTACTGTTTTTCTCAGTTTCCTAAGCAGAGTTGAACTAGATATGGCCCGTGTGTCTAGTAAGCACAGTTCATTTGTTCTGAGCAAGCTAACTGTTCTGGCCCTATAGGAAACACAGTAGAGTAGAAGAGTGCTCTTTTCTCAAAAGTAGAATGTGTTTCTTGTAAGGTGAGCTAGAGTTTGTTTCCCAGTCCTAAATGGAGTTGAATCACAGACAGTTTTTGGTCCTACGAGCAAGAGTTGTGTTCTGGTAAGAAGTGTCACTATTGCGCTCCAAATGCCATACACAGTGCAAATAACACTCGTGTCTGTTCCCAGCAAGTACAGTGTATTGGACTGAAGAGGATCTACTGTTCTTGTCAGGTTCCTAAGCAGAATTGAACTAGATATGGCCGTGTGTGTAGGAAGCACAGTTCTTTTGTTCTGAGCAAGCTCACTGTTCGGACCCTATAGGAAACCCAGTAGAGTAGAAGAGTGCTCTTTTCTCAAAAGCAGAGTGTGTTTCTTGTAAGGCGAGCTAGCGTTTGTTTCCCAGTCCTAAATGGAGTTGAATCACATGCAGTTTCTGGTACTACGAGCAAGAGTTGTTTTCTGGTAAGGAAAGTCACTATTGCGCTCCCATTGCCATACACAGTGCAAATAGCACTCCCGTCTGTTCCCAGCAAGTACAGTGTATGGGACTGAAGAGGAGCTACTGTTCTTGTCAGTTTCCTAAGCAGAGTTGAACTAGATATGGCCTGTGTGTGTAGGAAGCACAGTTCTTATGTTCTGAGCAAGCTCACTGTTCTGGCCCTATAGGAAACACAGTAGAGTAGAAGAGTGCTCTTTTCTCAAAAGCAGAGTGTGTTTCTTGTAAGGCAAGCTAGCGTTTGTTTCCTAGTCCTAAATGGAGTTAAATCACATGCAGTTTCA
>NW_026736959.1:0-54187 GCF_949786415.1 Peromyscus eremicus | reverse complement strand
GGAGCTACTGTTCTTGTCAGTCTCCTAAGCAGAGTTGAACTAGATATGGTCCATGTGTGTAGAAGCACAGTTCTTTGTCTCTGAGCAAGCTCACTGTTGGGACCTCATAGGAAACACAGTAGAGTAGAAGAGTGCTCTTTTCTCAAAAAGCAGAGAGTGTTTCATGTAAGGCGAGCTAGCATTTGTTTCCCAGTCCTAAACGGAGTTGAATCACATGCAGTTTCTGGTCCTACGAGCAAGAGTTGTTTTCTGGTAAGGAAAGTCACTATTGCCGCTCCCATTGCCATACACAGTGCAAATAGCACTCGCGTCTGTTCCCAGCAGTACAGAGTATCGGACTGAAGAGGAGCTACTGTTCTTGTCAGTTTCCTAAGCAGAGTTGAACTAGATATGGCCCGTGTGTAGGAAGCACAGTTCTTTTGTTCTGAGCAAGCTCACTGTTCTGGCCTATAGGAAACACAGTAGAGTAGAAGAGTGCTCTTTTCTCTAAAGCAGATTGTGTTTCTTGTCAGGCGAGCTAGCGTTTGTTTCCAGTCCTAAATGAAGTTGAATCACATGCAGTTTCTGGTCCTACGAGCTAGAGTTGTTTAATGATAAGAATAGTCACTATTGCGCTGCCATTGCCATACACAGGACAAATAGCACTGGCATCTGTTCCCAGCAGTACAGTGTATTGGAATGAAGAGGAGTACTGTTCTTGTCAGGTTCCTAAGCAGAATTGAAGTAGATATGGCTGTGTGTGTAGGAAGCACAGTTCTTTTGTTCTGAGAAAGCTCACTGTTCGGGACCCCATAGGAAACACAGTAGAGTAGAAGAGTGCTCTTTCTCGAAAGCAGAGTGTGTTTCTTGTAAGGCGAGCTAACGTTTGTTTCCCAGACCTAAATGGAGTTGAGTCACATGCAGTTTTTTGTCCTACGAGCAAGAGTTGTTTTTCTGGTAAGCCGAGTCACTATTGTGCTCCAATTGTCATACACAGTGCAAATAGCACTCGCGTCTCTTCCCCGCAAGTACAGTGTATTGGACTGAAGAGGTGCTACTGTACTTGTCAGTTTCCTAAGCAGAGTTGAACTAGATATGGTCGATGTGTGTAGGAAGCACAGTTCTTTTGTTCTGAGCAAGCTCACTGTTTGGACCCCATAGGAAACACAGTAGAGTAGAAGAGTGCTCTTTCTCAGAAGCAGAGTGTGTTTCTTTGTAAGGCGAGCTAGCATTTTGTTTCCCAGTCCTAAATGGCGTGAATCACATGCAGTGTGTGGTCCTACGAGCAAGAGTTGTTTTCTGGTAAGGAAAGCCACTATTGTGCTCTCATTGCCATACACATTGCAAATAGCACTTGCGTCTGTTCCCAGCAAGTACAGTGTATTGACTGAAGAGGAGCTACTGTTCTTGTCAGTCTCCTAAGCAGAGTTGAACTAGATATGGCCCGTGTGTAGGAAGCACAGTTATTATGTTCTGTGCAAGCTCACTGTTCGGCCATATAGGAAACACAGTAGAGAAGAAGAGGTGCTCTTTTCTCTAAGCAGAGTGTGTTTCTCTTTAAGGCGAGCTCGTGTTTGTTTCCCAGTCCTAAATGGAGTTGAGTCACAGGCAGTTTTTGGTCCTACGAGCAGAGTTGTTTTCTGGTTAAGACGAGTCACTATTGTGCTCCCAATTGCCATACACAGTGCAAATAGCACTCGCATCTCTTCCCCGCAAGTACAGTGTATTGGACTGAAGAGGAGCTACTGTTCTTGTCAGTTTCCTAAGCAGAGTTTGAACTAGATATGGTCCATGTGTGTAGGAAGCACAGTTCTTTTGTTCTGAGCAAGCTCACTGTTTGGACTCCATAGGAAACACAGTAGAGTAGAAGAGTGCTCTCTTCTCAGAAGCAGAGTGTGTTTCTTGTAAGGCGAGCTAGCATTTGTTTCCCAGTCCTAAATGGAGTTGAATCGCATGCAGTTTCTGGTCCTACGAGCAAGAGTTGTTTTCTGTAAGAATAGTCACTATTGTGCTGCCATTGCCATACACAGGACAAATAGTACTGGCGTCTGTTCGCAGCAAGTACAGTGTATTGGACTGAAGAGGATCTACTGTTCTTGTCAAGTTCATAAGCAGAATTGAACTAGATATGGCCGTGTGTGTAGGAAGCACAGTTCTTTTGTTCTGACCAAGCTCAGTGTTCAGACACCATAGGAAACACAGTAGAGTAGAGGAGTGCTCTTTTCTCAAAAGCAGAGTGTGTTTTTTGTAAGGCAAGCTATCATTTGTTTCCCAGTCCTAAATGGAGTTGAATCACATGCAGTTTCTGGTCCTACGAGCAAGAGTTGTTTTCTGGTAAGGAAAGTCACTATTGGTGCTCCCTTTGCCATACACAGTGCAAATAGCACTCGCGTCTGTTCCCAGCAAGTACAGTGTATCGGACTAAGAGGAGCTACTGTTCTTGTCAGTTTCCTAAGCAGAGTTGAACTAGATATGGTCCATGTGTGTAGGAAGCACAGTTCTTTGTTCTGAGCAAGCTCACTGTTTGGACCCCATAGGAAACACAGTAGAGTAGAAGAGTGCTCTTTTCTCAAAGCAGAGAGTGTTTCATGTAAGGCGAGCTAGCATTGTTTCCAGTCCTAAACGGAGTTGAATCACATGCAGTTTCTGGTCCTATGAGCAAGAGTTGTTTTCTGGTAAGGAAAGTCACTATTGCGCTCTCATTGCCATATACAGTGCAAATAGCACTCGCGTCTGTTCCCAGCAAGTACAGTGTATCGGACTTAAGAGGAGCTACTGTTTCTTGTCAGTCTCCTAAGCAGAGTTGAACTAGATATGTCCATGTGTGTAGGAAGCAGAGTTCTTTGTTCTGAGCAAGCTCACTGTTTGGACCCCATAGGAAACACAGTAGAGTAGAAGAGTGCTCTTTTCTCAAAAGCAGAGAGTGTTTCATGTAAGGCGAGCTAGCATTTGTTTCCCAGCCCTAAACGGAGTTGAATCACATGCAGTTTCTGGTCCTATGAGCAAGAGTTGTTTTCTGGTAAGGAAAGTCACTATTGCGCTCCCATTGCCATACACAGTGCAAATAGCACTCGCGTCTGTTCCCAGCAAGTACAGAGTATCGGACTGAAGAGGAGCTACTGTTCTTGTCAGTTTCCTAAGCAGAGTTGAACTAGATATGGCCCGTGTGTAGGAAGCACAGTTCTTTTGTTCTGAGCAAGCTCACTGTTCTGGCCCTATAGGAAACACAGTAGAGTAGAAGAGTGCTCTTTTCTCTAAAGCAGATTGTGTTTCTTGTCAGGCGAGCTAGCGTTTGTTTCCCAGTCCTAAATGAAGTTGAATCACATGCAGTTTCTGGTCCTACGAGCTAGAGTTGTTTAATGATAAGAATAGTCACTATTGCGCTGCCATTGCCATACACAGGACAAATAGCACTGGCATCTGTTCCCAGCAGTACAGTGTATTGGAATGAAGAGGAGTTACTGTTCTTGTCAGGTTCCTAAGCAGAATTGAAGTAGATATGGCTGTGTGTGTAGGAAGCACAGTTCTTTTGTTCTGAGAAAGCTCACTGTTCGGACCCCATAGGAAACACAGTAGAGTAGAAGAGTGCTCTTTTCTCGAAAGCAGAGTGTGTTTCTTGTAAGGCGAGCTAACGTTTGTTTCCCAGACCTAAATGGAGTTGAGTCACATGCAGTTTTTTGTCCTACGAGCAAGAGTTGTTTTCTGGTAAGCCGAGTCACTATTGTGCTCCAATTGCCATACACAGTGCAAATAGCACTCGCGTCTCTTCCCCGCAAGTACAGTGTATTGGACTGAAGAGGAGCTACTGTACTTGTCAGTTTCCTAAGCAGAGTTGAACTAGATATGGTCGATGTGTGTAGGAAGCACAGTTCTTTTGTTCTGAGCAAGCTCACTGTTTGGACCCCATAGGAAACACAGTAGAGTAGAAGAGTGCTCTTTTCTCAGAAGCAGAGTGTGTTTCTTGTAAGGCGAGCTAGCATTTGTTTCCCAGTCCTAAATGGCGTTGAATCACATGCAGTGTGTGGTCCTACGAGCAAGAGTTGTTTTCTGGTAAGGAAAGCCACTATTGTGCTCTCATTGCCATACACATTGCAAATAGCACTTGCGTCTGTTCCCAGCAAGTACAGTGTATTGGACTGAAGAGGAGCTACTGTTCTTGTCAGTCTCCTAAGCAGAGTTGAACTAGATATGGCCCGTGTGTAGGAAGCACAGTTATTATGTTCTGTGCAAGCTCACTGTTCTGGCCATATAGGAAACACAGTAGAGAAGAAGAGTGCTCTTTTCTCTAAGCAGAGTGTGTTTCTTTTAAGGCGAGCTCGTGTTTGTTTCCCAGTCCTAAATGGAGTTGAGTCACAGGCAGTTTTTGGTCCTACGAGCAAGAGTTGTTTTCTGGTAAGACGAGTCACTATTGTGCTCCAATTCCCATACACAGTGCAAGTAGCACTCGCGTCTGCTCTCAGCAAGTACAGTGTATCAGACTGAAGAGGAGCTACTGTTCTTGTCAGTTTCCTAAGCAGAGTTGAACTACATATAGTCCTTGTGTGTAGGAAGCACAGTTCTTATGTTCTGAGCAAGCTCACTGTTGGGACCTCATAGGAAACACAGTAGAGTAGAAGAGTGCTATTTTCTCTAAAGCAGAGTGTGTTTCTTGTAAGGCGAGCTAGCGTTTGTTTCCCAGTCCTAAATGGAGTTGAATCACATGCAGTTTCTGGTCCTACGAGCAAGAGTTGTTTTCTGGTAAGGAAAGTCACTATTGTGCTCCCTTTGCCATACACAGTGCAAATAGCACTCGCGTCTGTTCCCAGCAAGTACAGTGTATCGGACTAAAGAGGAGCTACTGTTATTGTCAGTTTCCTAAGCAGAGTTGAACTAGATATGGTCCGTGTGTGTAGGAAGCACAGTTCTTTGTTCTGAGCAAGCTCACTGTTTGGACCCCATAGGAAACACAGTAGAGTAGAAGAGTGCTCTTTTCTCAAAAGCAGAGAGTGTTTCATGTAAGGCGAGCTAGCATTTGTTTCCCAGTCCTAAACGGAGTTGAATCACATGCAGTTTCTGGTCCTATGAGCAAGAGTTGTTTTCTGGTAAGGAAAGTCACTATTGCGCTCTCATTGCCATATACAGTGCAAATAGCACTCGCGTCTGTTCCCAGCAAGTACAGTGTATCGGACTTAAGAGGAGCTACTGTTCTTGTCAGTCTCCTAAGCAGAGTTGAACTAGATATGGTCCATGTGTGTAGGAAGCAGAGTTCTTTTTTCTGAGCAAGCTCACTGTTTGGACCCCATAGGAAACACAGTAGAGTAGAAGAGTGCTCTTTTCTCAAAAGCAGAGAGTGTTTCATGTAAGGCGAGCTAGCATTTGTTTCCCAGTCCTAAACGGAGTTGAATCACATGCAGTTTCTGGTCCTATGAGCAAGAGTTGTTTTCTGGTAAGGAAAGTCACTATTGCGCTCTCATTGCCATATACAGTGCAAATAGCACTCGCGTCTGTTCCCAGCAAGTACAGTGTATCGGACTTAAGAGGAGCTACTGTTCTTGTCAGTCTCCTAAGCAGAGTTGAACTAGATATGGTCCATGTGTGTAGGAAGCAGAGTTCTTTGTTCTGAGCAAGCTCACTGTTTGGACCCCATAGGAAACACAGTAGAGTAGAAGAGTGCTCTTTTCTCAAAAGCAGAGAGTGTTTCATGTAAGGCGAGCTAGCATTTGTTTCCCAGCCCTAAACGGAGTTGAATCACATGCAGTTTCTGGTCCTATGAGCAAGAGTTGTTTTCTGGTAAGGAAAGTCACTATTGCGCTCCCATTGCCATACACAGTGCAAATAGCACTCGCGTCTGTTCCCAGCAAGTACAGAGTATCGGACTGAAGAGGAGCTACTGTTCTTGTCAGTTTCCTAAGCAGAGTTGAACTAGATATGGCCCGTGTGTAGGAAGCACAGTTCTTTTGTTCTGAGCAAGCTCACTGTTCTGGCCCTATAGGAAACACAGTAGAGTAGAAGAGTGCTCTTTTCTCTAAAGCAGATTGTGTTTCTTGTCAGGCGAGCTAGCGTTTGTTTCCCAGTCCTAAATGAAGTTGAATCACATGCAGTTTCTGGTCCTACGAGCTAGAGTTGTTTAATGATAAGAATAGTCACTATTGCGCTGCCATTGCCATACACAGGACAAATAGCACTGGCATCTGTTCCCAGCAGTACAGTGTATTGGAATGAAGAGGAGTTACTGTTCTTGTCAGGTTCCTAAGCAGAATTGAAGTAGATATGGCTGTGTGTGTAGGAAGCACAGTTCTTTTGTTCTGAGAAAGCTCACTGTTCGGACCCCATAGGAAACACAGTAGAGTAGAAGAGTGCTCTTTTCTCGAAAGCAGAGTGTGTTTCTTGTAAGGCGAGCTAACGTTTGTTTCCCAGACCTAAATGGAGTTGAGTCACATGCAGTTTTTTGTCCTACGAGCAAGAGTTGTTTTCTGGTAAGCCGAGTCACTATTGTGCTCCAATTGCCATACACAGTGCAAATAGCACTCGCGTCTCTTCCCCGCAAGTACAGTGTATTGGACTGAAGAGGAGCTACTGTACTTGTCAGTTTCCTAAGCAGAGTTGAACTAGATATGGTCGATGTGTGTAGGAAGCACAGTTCTTTTGTTCTGAGCAAGCTCACTGTTCGGACCCCATAGGAAACACAGTAGAGTAGAAGAGTGCTCTTTTCTCGAAAGCAGAGTGTGTTTCTTGTAAGGCGAGCTAACGTTTGTTTCCCAGACCTAAATGGAGTTGAGTCACATGCAGTTTTTTGTCCTACGAGCAAGAGTTGTTTTCTGGTAAGCCGAGTCACTATTGTGCTCCAATTGCCATACACAGTGCAAATAGCACTCGCGTCTCTTCCCCGCAAGTACAGTGTATTGGACTGAAGAGGAGCTACTGTACTTGTCAGTTTCCTAAGCAGAGTTGAACTAGATGTGGTCGATGTGTGTAGGAAGCACAGTTCTTTTGTTCTGAGCAAGCTCACTGTTTGGACCCCATAGGAAACACAGTAGAGTAGAAGAGTGCTCTTTTCTCAGAAGCAGAGTGTGTTTCTTGTAAGGCGAGCTAGCATTTGTTTCCCAGTCCTAAATGGCGTTGAATCACATGCAGTGTGTGGTCCTACGAGCAAGAGTTGTTTTCTGGTAAGGAAAGCCACTATTGTGCTCTCATTGCCATACACATTGCAAATAGCACTTGCGTCTATTCCCAGCAAGTACAGTGTATTGGACTGAAGAGGAGCTACTGTTCTTGTCAGTCTCCTAAGCAGAGTTGAACTAGATATGGCCCGTGTGTAGGAAGCACAGTTATTATGTTCTGTGCAAGCTCACTGTTCTGGCCATATAGGAAACACAGTAGAGAAGAAGAGTGCTCTTTTCTCTAAGCAGAGTGTGTTTCTTTTAAGGCGAGCTCGTGTTTGTTTTCCAGTCCTAAATGGAGTTGAGTCACAGGCAGTTTTTGGTCCTACGAGCAAGAGTTGTTTTCTGGTAAGAAGAGTCAATATTGTGCTCCAATTGCCATACACAGTGCAAATAGCACTCGCATCTCTTCCCCGCAAGTACAGTGTATTGGACTGAAGAGGAGCTACTGTTCTTGTCAGTTTCCTAAGCAGAGTTGAACTAGATATGGTCCATGTGTGTAGGAAGCACAGTTCTTTTGTTCTGAGCAAGCTCACTGTTTGGACTCCATAGGAAACACAGTAGAGTAGAAGAGTGCTCTCTTCTCAGAAGCTGAGTGTGTTTCTTGTAAGGCGAGCTAGCATTTGTTTCCCAGTCCTAAATGGAGTTGAATCACATGCAGTTTCTGGTCCTATGAGCAAGAGTTGTTTTCTGGTAAGAATAGTCACTATTGTGCTGCCATTGCCATACACAGGACAAATAGTACTGGCGTCTGTTCGCAGCAAGTACAGTGTATTGGACTGAAGAGGATCTACTGTTCTTGTCAAGTTCATAAGCAGAATTGAACTAGATATGGCCGTGTGTGTAGGAAGCACAGTTCTTTTGTTCTGACCAAGCTCAGTGTTCAGACACCATAGGAAACACAGTAGAGTAGAGGAGTGCTCTTTTCTCAAAAGCAGAGTGTGTTTTTTGTAAGGCAAGCTATCATTTGTTTCCCAGTCCTAAATGGAGTTGAATCACATGCAGTTTCTGGTCCTACGAGCAAGAGTTGTTTTCTGGTAAGGAAAGTCACTATTGTGCTCCCTTTGCCATACACAGTGCAAATAGCACTCGCGTCTGTTCCCAGCAAGTACAGTGTATCGGACTAAAGAGGAGCTACTGTTCTTGTCAGTCT
This sequence comes from Peromyscus eremicus, assembly GCF_949786415.1. NCBI lineage: Eukaryota > Metazoa > Chordata > Mammalia > Rodentia > Cricetidae > Peromyscus > Peromyscus eremicus. The sequence continues at coordinate 45,916 of NW_026736959.1, read as the reverse complement.
CCTAAGCAGAGTTGAACTAGATATGGCCCGTGTGTCTAGGAAGCACAGTTCATTTGTTCTGAGCAAGCTCACTGTTCTGGCCCTATAGGAAACACAGTAGCATAGAAGAGTGCCCTTTTCTCAAAAGCAGAGTGTGTTTCTTGTAAGGCGAGCTAGCGTTTGTTTCCCAGTCCTAAATGGAGTTGAGTCACATGCAGTTTTTTGTCCTACGAGCAAGAGTTGTTTCCTGGTAAGACGAGTCACTATTGTGCTCCAATTCCCATACACAGTGCAAGTAGCACTCGCGTCTGCTCTCAGCAAGTACAGTGTATCAGACTGAAGAGGAGCTACTGTTCTTGTCAGTTTCCTAAGCAGAGTTGAACTACATATAGTCCTTGTGTGTAGGAAGCACAGTTCTTATGTTCTGAGCAAGCTCACTGTTGGGACCTCATAGGAAACACAGTAGAGTAGAAGAGTGCTATTTTCTCTAAAGCAGAGTGTGTTTCTTGTAAGGCGAGCTAGCGTTTGTTTCCCAGTCCTAAATGGAGTTGAATCACATGCAGTTTCTGGTCCTACGAGCAAGAGTTGTTTTCTGGTAAGGAAAGTCACTATTGTGCTCCCTTTGCCATACACAGTGCAAATAGCACTCGCGTCTGTTCCCAGCAAGTACAGTGTATCGGACTAAAGAGGAGCTACTGTTATTGTCAGTTTCCTAAGCAGAGTTGAACTAGATATGGTCCATGTGTGTAGGAAGCACAGTTCTTTGTTCTGAGCAAGCTCACTGTTTGGACCCCATAGGAAACACAGTAGAGTAGAAGAGTGCTCTTTTCTCAAAAGCAGAGAGTGTTTCATGTAAGGCGAGCTAGCATTTGTTTCCCAGTCCTAAACGGAGTTGAATCACATGCAGTTTCTGGTCCTATGAGCAAGAGTTGTTTTCTGGTAAGGAAAGTCACTATTGCGCTCTCATTGCCATATACAGTGCAAATAGCACTCGCGTCTGTTCCCAGCAAGTACAGTGTATCGGACTTAAGAGGAGCTACTGTTCTTGTCAGTCTCCTAAGCAGAGTTGAACTAGATATGGTCCATGTGTGTAGGAAGCACAGTTCTTTGTTCTGAGCAAGCTCACTGTTTGGACCCCATAGGAAACACAGTAGAGTAGAAGAGTGCTCTTTTCTCAAAAGCAGAGAGTGTTTCATGTAAGGCGAGCTAGCATTTGTTTCCCAGTCCTAAACGGAGTTGAATCACATGCAGTTTCTGGTCCTACGAGCAAGAGTTGTTTTCTGGTAAGGAAAGTCACTATTGCGCTCCCATTGCCATACACAGTGCAAATAGCACTCGCGTCTGTTCCCAGCAAGTACAGAGTATCGGACTGAAGAGGAGCTACTGTTCTTGTCAGTTTCCTAAGCAGAGTTGAACTAGATATGGCCCGTGTGTAGGAAGCACAGTTCTTTTGTTCTGAGCAAGCTCACTGTTCTGGCCCTATAGGAAACACAGTAGAGTAGAAGAGTGCTCTTTTCTCTAAAGCAGATTGTGTTTCTTGTCAGGCGAGCTAGCGTTTGTTTCCCAGTCCTAAATGAAGTTGAATCACATGCAGTTTCTGGTCCTACTAGCTAGAGTTGTTTAATGATAAGAATAGTCACTATTGCGCTGCCATTGCCATACACAGGACAAATAGCACTGGCATCTGTTCCCAGCAGTACAGTGTATTGGAATGAAGAGGAGTTACTGTTCTTGTCAGGTTCCTAAGCAGAATTGAAGTAGATATGGCTGTGTGTGTAGGAAGCACAGTTCTTTTGTTCTGAGAAAGCTCACTGTTCGGACCCCATAGGAAACACAGTAGAGTAGAAGAGTGCTCTTTTCTCGAAAGCAGAGTGTGTTTCTTGTAAGGCGAGCTAACGTTTGTTTCCCAGACCTAAATGGAGTTGAGTCACATGCAGTTTTTTGTCCTACGAGCAAGAGTTGTTTTCTGGTAAGCCGAGTCACTATTGTGCTCCAATTGCCATACACAGTGCAAATAGCACTCGCGTCTCTTCCCCGCAAGTACAGTGTATTGGACTGAAGAGGAGCTACTGTACTTGTCAGTTTCCTAAGCAGAGTTGAACTAGATATGGTCGATGTGTGTAGGAAGCACAGTTCTTTTGTTCTGAGCAAGCTCACTGTTTGGACCCCATAGGAAACACAGTAGAGTAGAAGAGTGCTCTTTTCTCAGAAGCAGAGTGTGTTTCTTGTAAGGCGAGCTAGCATTTGTTTCCCAGTCCTAAATGGCGTTGAATCACATGCAGTGTGTGGTCCTACGAGCAAGAGTTGTTTTCTGGTAAGGAAAGCCACTATTGTGCTCTCATTGCCATACACATTGCAAATAGCACTTGCGTCTGTTCCCAGCAAGTACAGTGTATTGGACTGAAGAGGAGCTACTGTTCTTGTCAGTCTCCTAAGCAGAGTTGAACTAGATATGGCCCGTGTGTAGGAAGCACAGTTATTATGTTCTGTGCAAGCTCACTGTTCTGGCCATATAGGAAACACAGTAGAGAAGAAGAGTGCTCTTTTCTCTAAGCAGAGTGTGTTTCTTTTAAGGCGAGCTCGTGTTTGTTTTCCAGTCCTAAATGGAGTTGAGTCACAGGCAGTTTTTGGTCCTACGAGCAAGAGTTGTTTTCTGGTAAGAAGAGTCAATATTGTGCTCCAATTGCCATACACAGTGCAAATAGCACTCGCATCTCTTCCCCGCAAGTACAGTGTATTGGACTGAAGAGGAGCTACTGTTCTTGTCAGTTTCCTAAGCAGAGTTGAACTAGATATGGTCCATGTGTGTAGGAAGCACAGTTCTTTTGTTCTGAGCAAGCTCACTGTTTGGACTCCATAGGAAACACAGTAGAGTAGAAGAGTGCTCTCTTCTCAGAAGCAGAGTGTGTTTCTTGTAAGGCGAGCTAGCATTTGTTTCCCAGTCCTAAATGGAGTTGAATCACATGCAGTTTCTGGTCCTACGAGCAAGAGTTGTTTTCTGGTAAGAATAGTCACTATTGTGCTGCCATTGCCATACACAGGACAAATAGTACTGGCGTCTGTTCGCAGCAAGTACAGTGTATTGGACTGAAGAGGATCTACTGTTCTTGTCAAGTTCATAAGCAGAATTGAACTAGATATGGCCGTGTGTGTAGGAAGCACAGTTCTTTTGTTCTGACCAAGCTCAGTGTTCAGACACCATAGGAAACACAGTAGAGTAGAGGAGTGCTCTTTTCTCAAAAGCAGAGTGTGTTTTTTGTAAGGCAAGCTATCATTTGTTTCCCAGTCCTAAATGGAGTTGAATCACATGCAGTTTCTGGTCCTACGAGCAAGAGTTGTTTTCTGGTAAGGAAAGTCACTATTGTGCTCCCTTTGCCATACACAGTGCAAATAGCACTCGCGTCTGTTCCCAGCAAGTACAGTGTATCGGACTAAAGAGGAGCTACTGTTCTTGTCAGTCTCCTAAGCAGAGTTGAACTAGATATGGCCCGTGTGTCTAGGAAGCACAGTTCATTTGTTCTGAGCAAGCTCACTGTTCTGGCCCTATAGGAAACACAGTAGCATAGAAGAGTGCCCTTTTCTCAAAAGCAGAGTGTGTTTCTTGTAAGGCGAGCTAGCGTTTGTTTCCCAGTCCTAAATGGAGTTGAGTCACATGCAGTTTTTTGTCCTACGAGCAAGAGTTGTTTCCTGGTAAGACGAGTCACTATTGTGCTCCAATTCCCATACACAGTGCAAGTAGCACTCGCGTCTGCTCTCAGCAAGTACAGTGTATCAGACTGAAGAGGAGCTACTGTTCTTGTCAGTTTCCTAAGCAGAGTTGAACTACATATAGTCCTTGTGTGTAGGAAGCACAGTTCTTATGTTCTGAGCAAGCTCACTGTTGGGACCTCATAGGAAACACAGTAGAGTAGAAGAGTGCTATTTTCTCTAAAGCAGAGTGTGTTTCTTGTAAGGCGAGCTAGCGTTTGTTTCCCAGTCCTAAATGGAGTTGAATCACATGCAGTTTCTGGTCCTACGAGCAAGAGTTGTTTTCTGGTAAGGAAAGTCACTATTGTGCTCCCTTTGCCATACACAGTGCAAATAGCACTCGCGTCTGTTCCCAGCAAGTACAGTGTATCGGACTAAAGAGGAGCTACTGTTATTGTCAGTTTCCTAAGCAGAGTTGAACTAGATATGGTCCATGTGTGTAGGAAGCACAGTTCTTTGTTCTGAGCAAGCTCACTGTTTGGACCCCATAGGAAACACAGTAGAGTAGAAGAGTGCTCTTTTCTCAAAAGCAGAGAGTGTTTCATGTAAGGCGAGCTAGCATTTGTTTCCCAGTCCTAAACGGAGTTGAATCACATGCAGTTTCTGGTCCTATGAGCAAGAGTTGTTTTCTGGTAAGGAAAGTCACTATTGCGCTCTCATTGCCATATACAGTGCAAATAGCACTCGCGTCTGTTCCCAGCAAGTACAGTGTATCGGACTTAAGAGGAGCTACTGTTCTTGTCAGTCTCCTAAGCAGAGTTGAACTAGATATGGTCCATGTGTGTAGGAAGCACAGTTCTTTGTTCTGAGCAAGCTCACTGTTTGGACCCCATAGGAAACACAGTAGAGTAGAAGAGTGCTCTTTTCTCAAAAGCAGAGAGTGTTTCATGTAAGGCGAGCTAGCATTTGTTTCCCAGTCCTAAACGGAGTTGAATCACATGCAGTTTCTGGTCCTACGAGCAAGAGTTGTTTTCTGGTAAGGAAAGTCACTATTGCGCTCCCATTGCCATACACAGTGCAAATAGCACTCGCGTCTGTTCCCAGCAAGTACAGAGTATCGGACTGAAGAGGAGCTACTGTTCTTGTCAGTTTCCTAAGCAGAGTTGAACTAGATATGGCCCGTGTGTAGGAAGCACAGTTCTTTTGTTCTGAGCAAGCTCACTGTTCTGGCCCTATAGGAAACACAGTAGAGTAGAAGAGTGCTCTTTTCTCTAAAGCAGATTGTGTTTCTTGTCAGGCGAGCTAGCGTTTGTTTCCCAGTCCTAAATGAAGTTGAATCACATGCAGTTTCTGGTCCTACGAGCTAGAGTTGTTTAATGATAAGAATAGTCACTATTGCGCTGCCATTGCCATACACAGGACAAATAGCACTGGCATCTGTTCCCAGCAGTACAGTGTATTGGAATGAAGAGGAGTTACTGTTCTTGTCAGGTTCCTAAGCAGAATTGAAGTAGATATGGCTGTGTGTGTAGGAAGCACAGTTCTTTTGTTCTGAGAAAGCTCACTGTTCGGACCCCATAGGAAACACAGTAGAGTAGAAGAGTGCTCTTTTCTCGAAAGCAGAGTGTGTTTCTTGTAAGGCGAGCTAACGTTTGTTTCCCAGACCTAAATGGAGTTGAGTCACATGCAGTTTTTTGTCCTACGAGCAAGAGTTGTTTTCTGGTAAGCCGAGTCACTATTGTGCTCCAATTGCCATACACAGTGCAAATAGCACTCGCGTCTCTTCCCCGCAAGTACAGTGTATTGGACTGAAGAGGAGCTACTGTACTTGTCAGTTTCCTAAGCAGAGTTGAACTAGATATGGTCGATGTGTGTAGGAAGCACAGTTCTTTTGTTCTGAGCAAGCTCACTGTTTGGACCCCATAGGAAACACAGTAGAGTAGAAGAGTGCTCTTTTCTCAGAAGCAGAGTGTGTTTCTTGTAAGGCGAGCTAGCATTTGTTTCCCAGTCCTAAATGGCGTTGAATCACATGCAGTGTGTGGTCCTACGAGCAAGAGTTGTTTTCTGGTAAGGAAAGCCACTATTGTGCTCTCATTGCCATACACATTGCAAATAGCACTTGCGTCTGTTCCCAGCAAGTACAGTGTATTGGACTGAAGAGGAGCTACTGTTCTTGTCAGTCTCCTAAGCAGAGTTGAACTAGATATGGCCCGTGTGTAGGAAGCACAGTTATTATGTTCTGTGCAAGCTCACTGTTCTGGCCATATAGGAAACACAGTAGAGAAGAAGAGTGCTCTTTTCTCTAAGCAGAGTGTGTTTCTTTTAAGGCGAGCTCGTGTTTGTTTCCCAGTCCTAAATGGAGTTGAGTCACAGGCAGTTTTTGGTCCTACGAGCAAGAGTTGTTTTCTGGTAAGACGAGTCACTATTGTGCTCCAATTCCCATACACAGTGCAAGTAGCACTCGCGTCTGCTCTCAGCAAGTACAGTGTATCAGACTGAAGAGGAGCTACTGTTCTTGTCAGTTTCCTAAGCAGAGTTGAACTACATATAGTCCTTGTGTGTAGGAAGCACAGTTCTTATGTTCTGAGCAAGCTCACTGTTGGGACCTCATAGGAAACACAGTAGAGTAGAAGAGTGCTATTTTCTCTAAAGCAGAGTGTGTTTCTTGTAAGGCGAGCTAGCGTTTGTTTCCAAGTCCTAAATGGAGTTGAATCACATGCAGTTTCTGGTCCTACGAGCAAGAGTTGTTTTCTGGTAAGGAAAGTCACTATTGTGCTCCCTTTGCCATACACAGTGCAAATAGCACTCGCGTCTGTTCCCAGCAAGTACAGTGTATCGGACTAAAGAGGAGCTACTGTTATTGTCAGTTTCCTAAGCAGAGTTGAACTAGATATGGTCCATGTGTGTAGGAAGCACAGTTCTTTGTTCTGAGCAAGCTCACTGTTTGGACCCCATAGGAAACACAGTAGAGTAGAAGAGTGCTCTTTTCTCAAAAGCAGAGAGTGTTTCATGTAAGGCGAGCTAGCATTTGTTTCCCAGTCCTAAACGGAGTTGAATCACATGCAGTTTCTGGTCCTATGAGCAAGAGTTGTTTTCTGGTAAGGAAAGTCACTATTGCGCTCTCATTGCCATATACAGTGCAAATAGCACTCGCGTCTGTTCCCAGCAAGTACAGTGTATCGGACTTAAGAGGAGCTACTGTTCTTGTCAGTCTCCTAAGCAGAGTTGAACTAGATATGGTCCATGTGTGTAGGAAGCACAGTTCTTTGTTCTGAGCAAGCTCACTGTTTGGACCCCATAGGAAACACAGTAGAGTAGAAGAGTGCTCTTTTCTCAAAAGCAGAGAGTGTTTCATGTAAGGCGAGCTAGCATTTGTTTCCCAGTCCTAAACGGAGTTGAATCACATGCAGTTTCTGGTCCTACGAGCAAGAGTTGTTTTCTGGTAAGGAAAGTCACTATTGCGCTCCCATTGCCATACACAGTGCAAATAGCACTCGCGTCTGTTCCCAGCAAGTACAGAGTATCGGACTGAAGAGGAGCTACTGTTCTTGTCAGTTTCCTAAGCAGAGTTGAACTAGATATGGCCCGTGTGTAGGAAGCACAGTTCTTTTGTTCTGAGCAAGCTCACTGTTCTGGCCCTATAGGAAACACAGTAGAGTAGAAGAGTGCTCTTTTCTCTAAAGCAGATTGTGTTTCTTGTCAGGCGAGCTAGCGTTTGTTTCCCAGTCCTAAATGAAGTTGAATCACATGCAGTTTCTGGTCCTACGAGCTAGAGTTGTTTAATGATAAGAATAGTCACTATTGCGCTGCCATTGCCATACACAGGACAAATAGCACTGGCATCTGTTCCCAGCAGTACAGTGTATTGGAATGAAGAGGAGTTACTGTTCTTGTCAGGTTCCTAAGCAGAATTGAAGTAGATATGGCTGTGTGTGTAGGAAGCACAGTTCTTTTGTTCTGAGAAAGCTCACTGTTCGGACCCCATAGGAAACACAGTAGAGTAGAAGAGTGCTCTTTTCTCGAAAGCAGAGTGTGTTTCTTGTAAGGCGAGCTAACGTTTGTTTCCCAGACCTAAATGGAGTTGAGTCACATGCAGTTTTTTGTCCTACGAGCAAGAGTTGTTTTCTGGTAAGCCGAGTCACTATTGTGCTCCAATTGCCATACACAGTGCAAATAGCACTCGCGTCTCTTCCCCGCAAGTACAGTGTATTGGACTGAAGAGGTGCTACTGTACTTGTCAGTTTCCTAAGCAGAGTTGAACTAGATATGGTCGATGTGTGTAGGAAGCACAGTTCTTTTGTTCTGAGCAAGCTCACTGTTTGGACCCCATAGGAAACACAGTAGAGTAGAAGAGTGCTCTTTTCTCAGAAGCAGAGTGTGTTTCTTGTAAGGCGAGCTAGCATTTGTTTCCCAGTCCTAAATGGCGTTGAATCACATGCAGTGTGTGGTCCTACGAGCAAGAGTTTGTTTTCTGGTAAGGAAAGCCACTATTGTGCTCTCATTGCCATACACATTGCAAATAGCACTTGCGTCTGTTCCCAGCAAGTACAGTGTATTGGACTGAAGAGGAGCTACTGTTCTTGTCAGTCTCCTAAGCAGAGTTGAACTAGATATGGCCCGTGTGTAGGAAGCACAGTTATTATGTTCTGTGCAAGCTCACTGTTCTGGCCATATAGGAAACACAGTAGAGAAGAAGAGTGCTCTTTTCTCTAAGCAGAGTGTGTTTCTTTTAAGGCAAGCTCGTGTTTGTTTCCCAGTCCTAAATGGAGTTGAGTCACAGGCAGTTTTTGGTCCTACGAGCAAGAGTTGTTTTCTGGTAAGACGAGTCACTATTGTGCTCCAATTGCCATACACAGTGCAAATAGCACTCGCATCTCTTCCCCGCAAGTACAGTGTATTGGACTGAAGAGGAGCTACTGTTCTTGTCAGTTTCCTAAGCAGAGTTGAACTAGATATGGTCCATGTGTGTAGGAAGCACAGTTCTTTTGTTCTGAGCAAGCTCACTGTTTGGACTCCATAGGAAACACAGTAGAGTAGAAGAGTGCTCTCTTCTCAGAAGCAGAGTGTGTTTCTTGTAAGGCGAGCTAGCATTTGTTTCCCAGTCCTAAATGGAGTTGAATCGCATGCAGTTTCTGGTCCTACGAGCAAGAGTTGTTTTCTGGTAAGAATAGTCACTATTGTGCTGCCATTGCCATACACAGGACAAATAGTACTGGCGTCTGTTCGCAGCAAGTACAGTGTATTGGACTGAAGAGGATCTACTGTTCTTGTCAAGTTCATAAGCAGAATTGAACTAGATATGGCCGTGTGTGTAGGAAGCACAGTTCTTTTGTTCTGACCAAGCTCAGTGTTCAGACACCATAGGAAACACAGTAGAGTAGAGGAGTGCTCTTTTCTCAAAAGCAGAGTGTGTTTTTTGTAAGGCAAGCTATCATTTGTTTCCCAGTCCTAAATGGAGTTGAATCACATGCAGTTTCTGGTCCTACGAGCAAGAGTTGTTTTCTGGTAAGGAAAGTCACTATTGTGCTCCCTTTGCCATACACAGTGCAAATAGCACTCGCGTCTGTTCCCAGCAAGTACAGTGTATCGGACTAAAGAGGAGCTACTGTTCTTGTCAGTTTCCTAAGCAGAGTTGAACTAGATATGGTCCATGTGTGTAGGAAGCACAGTTCTTTGTTCTGAGCAAGCTCACTGTTTGGACCCCATAGGAAACACAGTAGAGTAGAAGAGTGCTCTTTTCTCAAAAGCAGAGAGTGTTTCATGTAAGGCGAGCTAGCATTTGTTTCCCAGCCCTAAACGGAGTTGAATCACATGCAGTTTCTGGTCCTATGAGCAAGAGTTGTTTTCTGGTAAGGAAAGTCACTATTGCGCTCCCATTGCCATACACAGTGCAAATAGCACTCGCGTCTGTTCCCAGCAAGTACAGTGTATCGGACTGAAGAGGAGCTACTGTTCTTGTCAGTTTCCTAAGCAGAGTTGAACTAGATATGGCCCATGTGTAGGAAGCACAGTTCTTTTGTTCTGAGCAAGCTCACTGTTCTGGCCCTATAGGAAACACAGTAGAGTAGAAGAGTGCTCTTTTCTCTAAAGCAGATTGTGTTTCTTGTCAGGCTAGCTAGCGTTTGTTTCCCAGTCCTAAATGAAGTTGAATCACATGCAGTTTCTGGTCCTACGAGCTAGAGTTGTTCAATGATAAGAATATTCACTATTGCGCTGCCATTGCCATACACAGGACAAATAGCACTGGCATCTGTTCCCAGCAGTACAGTGTATTGGACTGAAGAGGAGTTACTGTTCTTGTCAAGTTCCTAAGCAGAATTGAAGTAGATATGGCTGTGTGTGTAGGAAGCACAGTTCTTTTGTTCTGAGAAAGCTCACTGTTCGGACCCCATAGGAAACACAGTAGAGTAGAAGAGTGCTCTTTTCTCGAAAGCAGAGTGTGTTTCTTGTAAGGCGAGCTAACGTTTGTTTCCCAGACCTAAATGGAGTTGAGTCACATGCAGTTTTTTGTCCTACGAGCAAGAGTTGTTTTCTGGTAAGCCGAGTCACTATTGTGCTCCAATTGCCATACACAGTGCAAATAGCACTCGCGTCTCTTCCCCGCAAGTACAGTGTATTGGACTGAAGAGGAGCTACTGTACTTGTCAGTTTCCTAAGCAGAGTTGAACTAGATATGGTCGATGTGTGTAGGAAGCACAGTTCTTTTGTTCTGAGCAAGCTCACTGTTTGGACCCCATAGGAAACACAGTAGAGTAGAAGAGTGCTCTTTTCTCAGAAGCAGAGTGTGTTTCTTGTAAGGCGAGCTAGCATTTGTTTCCCAGTCCTAAATGGCGTTGAATCACATGCAGTGTGTGGTCCTACGAGCAAGAGTTGTTTTCTGGTAAGGAAAGCCACTATTGTGCTCTCATTGCCATACACATTGCAAATAGCACTTGCGTCTATTCCCAGCAAGTACAGTGTATTAGACTGAAGAGGAGCTACTGTTCTTGTCAGTCTCCTAAGCAGAGTTGAACTAGATATGGCCCGTGTGTAGGAAGCACAGTTATTATGTTCTGTGCAAGCTCACTGTTCTGGCCATATAGGAAACACAGTAGAGAAGAAGAGTGCTCTTTTCTCTAAGCAGAGTGTGTTTCTTTTAAGGCGAGCTCGTGTTTGTTTCCCAGTCCTAAATGGAGTTGAGTCACAGGCAGTTTTTGGTCCTACGAGCAAGAGTTGTTTTCTGGTAAGACGAGTCACTATTGTGCTCCAATTGCCATACACAGTGCAAATAGCACTCGCATCTCTTCCCCGCAAGTACAGTGTATTGGACTGAAGAGGAGCTACTGTTCTTGTCAGTTTCCTAAGCAGAGTTGAACTAGATATGGTCCATGTGTGTAGGAAGCACAGTTCTTTTGTTCTGAGCAAGCTCACTGTTTGGACTCCATAGGAAACACAGTAGAGTAGAAGAGTGCTCTCTTCTCAGAAGCAGAGTGTGTTTCTTGTAAGGCGAGCTAGCATTTGTTTCCCAGTCCTAAATGGAGTTGAATCACATGCAGTTTCTGGTCCTACGAGCAAGAGTTGTTTTCTGGTAAGAATAGTCACTATTGTGCTGCCATTGCCATACACAGGACAAATAGTACTGGCGTCTGTTCGCAGCAAGTACAGTGTATTGGACTGAAGAGGATCTACTGTTCTTGTCAAGTTCATAAGCAGAATTGAACTAGATATGGCCGTGTGTGTAGGAAGCACAGTTCTTTTGTTCTGACCAAGCTCAGTGTTCAGACACCATAGGAAACACAGTAGAGTAGAGGAGTGCTCTTTTCTCAAAAGCAGAGTGTGTTTTTTGTAAGGCAAGCTATCATTTGTTTCCCAGTCCTAAATGGAGTTGAATCACATGCAGTTTCTGGTCCTACGAGCAAGAGTTGTTTTCTGGTAAGGAAAGTCACTATTGTGCTCCCTTTGCCATACACAGTGCAAATAGCACTCTCGTCTGTTCCCAGCAAGTACAGTGTATCGGACTAAAGAGGAGCTACTGTTCTTGTCAGTTTCTAAGCAGAGTTGAACTAGATATGGTCCATGTGTGTAGGAAGCACAGTTCTTTGTTCTGAGCAAGCTCACTGTTTGGACCCCATAGGAAACACAGTAGAGTAGAAGAGTGCTCTTTTCTCAAAAGCAGAGAGTGTTTCATGTAAGGCGAGCTAGCATTTGTTTCCCAGTCCTAAACGGAGTTGAATCACATGCAGTTTCTGGTCCTATGAGCAAGAGTTGTTTTCTGGTAAGGAAAGTCACTATTGCGCTCTCATTGCCATATACAGTGCAAATAGCACTCGCGTCTGTTCCCAGCAAGTACAGTGTATCGGACTTAAGAGGAGCTACTGTTCTTGTCAGTCTCCTAAGCAGAGTTGAACTAGATATGGTCCATGTGTGTAGGAAGCAGAGTTCTTTGTTCTGAGCAAGCTCACTGTTTGGACCCCATAGGAAACACAGTAGAGTAGAAGAGTGCTCTTTTCTCAAAAGCAGAGAGTGTTTCATGTAAGGCGAGCTAGCATTTGTTTCCCAGCCCTAAACGGAGTTGAATCACATGCAGTTTCTGGTCCTATGAGCAAGAGTTGTTTTCTGGTAAGGAAAGTCACTATTGCGCTCCCATTGCCATACACAGTGCAAATAGCACTCGCGTCTGTTCCCAGCAAGTACAGTGTATCGGACTGAAGAGGAGCTACTGTTCTTGTCAGTTTCCTAAGCAGAGTTGAACTAGATATGGCCCGTGTGTAGGAAGCACAGTTCTTTTGTTCTGAGCAAGCTCACTGTTCTGGCCCTATAGGAAACACAGTAGAGTAGAAGAGTGCTCTTTTCTCTAAAGCAGATTGTGTTTCTTGTCAGGCTAGCTAGCGTTTGTTTCCCAGTCCTAAATGAAGTTGAATCACATGCAGTTTCTGGTCCTACGAGCTAGAGTTGTTCAATGATAAGAATATTCACTATTGCGCTGCCATTGCCATACACAGGACAAATAGCACTGGCATCTGTTCCCAGCAGTACAGTGTATTGGACTGAAGAGGAGTTACTGTTCTTGTCAGTTTCCTAAGCAGAATTGAAGTAGATATGGCTGTGTGTGTAGGAAGCACAGTTCTTTTGTTCTGAGAAAGCTCACTGTTCGGACCCCATAGGAAACACAGTAGAGTAGAAGAGTGCTCTTTTCTCGAAAGCAGAGTGTGTTTCTTGTAAGGCGAGCTAACGTTTGTTTCCCAGACCTAAATGGAGTTGAGTCACATGCAGTTTTTTGTCCTACGAGCAAGAGTTGTTTTCTGGTAAGCCGAGTCACTATTGTGCTCCAATTGCCATACACAGTGCAAATAGCACTCGCGTCTCTTCCCCGCAAGTACAGTGTATTGGACTGAAGAGGAGCTACTGTACTTGTCAGTTTCCTAAGCAGAGTTGAACTAGATATGGTCGATGTGTGTAGGAAGCACAGTTCTTTTGTTCTGAGCAAGCTCACTGTTTGGACCCCATAGGAAACACAGTAGAGTAGAAGAGTGCTCTTTTCTCAGAAGCAGAGTGTGTTTCTTGTAAGGCGAGCTAGCATTTGTTTCCCAGTCCTAAATGGCGTTGAATCACATGCAGTGTGTGGTCCTACGAGCAAGAGTTGTTTTCTGGTAAGGAAAGCCACTATTGTGCTCTCATTGCCATACACATTGCAAATAGCACTTGCGTCTATTCCCAGCAAGTACAGTGTATTGGACTGAAGAGGAGCTACTGTTCTTGTCAGTCTCCTAAGCAGAGTTGAACTAGATATGGCCCGTGTGTAGGAAGCACAGTTATTATGTTCTGTGCAAGCTCACTGTTCTGGCCATATAGGAAACACAGTAGAGAAGAAGAGTGCTCTTTTCTCTAAGCAGAGTGTGTTTCTTTTAAGGCGAGCTCGTGTTTGTTTCCCAGTCCTAAATGGAGTTGAGTCACAGGCAGTTTTTGGTCCTACGAGCAAGAGTTGTTTTCTGGTAAGACGAGTCACTATTGTGCTCCAATTGCCATACACAGTGCAAATAGCACTCGCGTCTCTTCCCTGCAAGTACAGTGTATTGGACTGAAGAGGAGCTACTGTTCTTGTCAGTTTCCTAAGCAGAGTTGAACTAGATATGGTCCATGTGTGTAGGAAGCACAGTTCTTTTGTTCTGAGCAAGCTCACTGTTTGGACTCCATAGGAAACACAGTAGAGTAGAAGAGTGCTCTTTTCTCAGAAGCAGAGTGTGTTTCTTGTAAGGCGAGCTAGCATTTGTTTCCCAGTCCTAAATGGCGTTGAATCACATGCAGTGTGTGGTCCTACGAGCAAGAGTTGTTTTCTGGTAAGGAAAGCCACTATTGCGCTCTCATTGCCATACACAGTGCAAATAGCACTCGCGTCTGTTCCAAGCACGTACAGTGTATTGGACTGAAGAGGAGCTACTGTTATTGTCAGTCTCCTAAGCAGAGTTGAACTAGATATGGCCCCTGTGTGAAGGAAGCACAGTTACTATGTTTTGAGCAAGCTCACTGTTCTGGCCCTATAGGAAACACAGTAGAGAAGAAGAGTGCTCTTTTCTCTAAAGCAGAGTGTGTTTCTTGTAAGGCGAGCTAGCGTTTGTTTCCCAGTCCTAAATGGAGTTGAATCAAGTGCAGTTTCTGGTTCTACGAGCAAGAGTTGTTTTCTGGTAAGGAAAGTCACTATTGCGCTCCCATTGCCATACACAGGACAAATAGCACTCGCGTCTGTTCCCAGCAAGTACAGTGTATTGGACTGAATAGGAACTACTGTTCTTGTCAGATTCCTAAGCAGAGTTGAACTACATATGGTCGGTGTGTGTAGGAAGCACAGTTTTTTTGTTCTGAGCAAGCTCACTGTTTGGACCCCATAGGAAACACAGTAGAGTAGAAGAGTGCTCTTTTCTCTAAAGCAGAGTGTGTTTCTTGTAAGGCGCGCAAACGTTCTTTTCCCAGTCCTAAATGGCGTTGAATCACATGCAATTTGTGGTCCTACGAGCAAGTGTTGTTTTCTGATAGGAAAGTCACTATTGCGCTCCCATTGCCATACACAGTGCAGAGCACTCGCGTCTATTCCCAGCAAGTACAGTGTATCGGAATGAAGAGGAGCTACTCTTCTTGTAAGTTTCCTAAGCAGAGTTGAACTAGATATGGGCCGTGTGTGTAGGAAGCACAGTTCTTTTGCTCTGAGCAAGCTCACTGTTGGGACCTCATAGGAAACACAGTAGAGTAGAAGAGTGCTATTTTCTCTAAAGCAGAGTGTGTTTCTTGTAAGGCGAGCTAGCGTTTGTTTCCAAGTCCTAAATGGAGTGGAATCAAATGCAGTTTCTGTCCTACGAGCAAGAGTTGTTTTATGGTAAGAATAGTCACTATTGTGCTGCCATTGCCATACACAGGACAAATAGTACTGGCGTCTGTTCGCAGCAAGTACAGTGTATTGGACTGAAGAGGATCTACTGTTCTTGTCAGGTTCATAAGCAGAATTGAACTAGATATGGCCGTGTGTGTAGGAAGCACAGTTCTTTTGTTCTGACCAAGCTCACTGTTCAGACCCCATAGGAAACACAGTTGAGTAGAGGAGTGCTCTTTTCTCAAAAGCAGAGTGTGTTTTTTGTAAGGCAAGCTATCATTTGTTTCCCAGTCCTAAATGGAGTTGAATCACATACAGTTTCTGGTCCTACGAGCAAGAGTTGTTTTCTGGTAAGGAAAGTTACTATTGTGCTCCCTTTGCCATACACAGTGCAAATAGCACTCGCGTTTGTTCCCAGCAAGTACAGTGTATTGGACTGAAGAGGAGCTACTGTTCTTGTCAGTTTCCTAAGCAGAGTTGAACTAGATATGACCCGTGTGTGTAGGAAGCACAGTTCTTTTGTTCTGAGCAAGCTCACTGTTTGGGCCCAATAGGAAACACAGTAGAGTAGATGTGTGCCCTTTTCTCAAAAGCAGAGAGTGTTTCATGTAAGGCGAGCTAGCATTTGTTTCCAAGTCCTAAACGGAAGGGAATCACATGCAGTTTCTGGTCCTACGAGCAAGAGTTGTTTTCTGGTAAGGAAAGTCACTATTGCGCTCCCATTGCCATACACAGTACAAATAGCACTCGCGTCTGTTCCCAGCAAGTACAGTGTATCGGACTGAAGAGGAGCTACTATTCTTGTCAGTCTCCTAAGCAGAGTTGAACTAGATATGGTCCATGTGTGTAGGAAGCACAGTTCTTTGTTCTGAGCAAGCTCACTGTTTGGACCCCATAGGAAACACAGTAGAGTAGAAGAGTGCTCTTTTCTCAAAGCAAAGAGTGTTTCATGTAAGGCGAGCTAGCATTTGTTTCCCAGTCCTAAACGGAGTTGAATCACATGCAGTTTCTGGTCCTACGAGCAAGAGTTGTTTTCTGGTAAGGAAAGTCACTATTGCGATCCCATTGCCATACACAGTGCAAATAGGACTGGCGTCTGTTCCCAGCAAGTACAGTGTATCGGACTGAAGTGGAGTTACTGTTCTTGTCAGGTTCCTAAGCAGAATTGAAGTAGATATGGCTGTGTGTGTAGGAAGCACAGTTCTTTTGTTCTGAGAAAGCTCACTGTTCAGACCCCATAGGAAACACAGTAGAGTAGAAGAGTGCTCTTTTCTAGAAAGCAGAGTGTGTTTCTTGTAAGGCGAGCTAGCATTTGTTTCCCTGTCCAAAATGGAGTTGAATCACATGCAGTTTCTATTCCTATGAGCAAGAGTTGTTTTCTGATAAGAAGAGTCACTATTGCGCTCCAAATGCCATACACAGTGCAAATAGCACTCGCGTCTGTTCCCAGCAAGCACAGTGTATTGGACTGAAGAGGAGCTACTGTTCTTGTCAGTCTCCTAAGCAGAGTTGAACTACATATGGCCAGTGTGTCAAGGAAGCACAGTTCATTTGTTCTGAGCAAGCTCACTGTTCTGGCCCTATAGGAAACACAGTAGAGTAGAAGAGTGCTCTTTTCTCAAAAGCAGAGTGTGTTTCTTGTAAGGCGAGCTAGAGTTTGTTTCCGACTCCTAAATGGAGTTGAGTCACGTGCAGTTTTTTGTCCTACGAGCAAGAGGTGTTTTCTGGTAAGACAAGTCACTGTTGTGCTCCAATTGCCATACACAGTGCAAATAGCACTCGCGTCTCTTCCCCGCAAGTACAGTGTATTGGACTCATAGGAGCTACTGTTCTTGTCAGTTTCCTAAGCAGAGTTGAACTAGATATGGCCCGTGTGTGTAGGAAGCACAGTTATTATGTTCTGAGCAAGCTCACTGTTCTGGCACTATAGGAAACACAGTAGAGAAGAAGAGTGCTCTTTTCTCTAAAGCAGAGTGTGTTTCTTGTAAGGCGAGCTCGCGTTTGTTTCCCAGTCCTAAATGGAGTTTGGTCACAGGCAGTTTTTGGTCCTACGAGCAAGAGTTGTTTTATGGTAAGAAGAGTCACTATTGCGCTCCAAATGCCATACACAGTGCAAAGAGCACTAGCGTCTGTTCGCAGTAAGCACAGTGTATTGGACTGAATAGGAGCTACTGTTCTTGTCAGTTTCCTAAGCAGAGTTGAACTAGATATGGTCCATGTGTGTAGGAAGCACAGTTCTTTTGTTCTGAGCAAGCTCACTGTTCGGACCACCTAGGAAACACAGTAGAGTAGAAGGGTGCTCTTTTCTCAAAAGCAGAGTGTGTTTCTTGTAAGGCGAGCTAGCATTTGTTTCCAGTCCTAAATGGAGTTTAATCAAATGCAGTTTCTGGTCATATGAGCAAGAGTTGTTTTCTGGTAAGGAAAGTCACTATTGCGCTCCCATTGCCATACACAGTGCAAATAGCACTCGCGTCTGTTCCCAGCAAGTACAGTGTATTGGACTGAAGAGGAGCCATATTGTTCTTGTCAGTTTCCTAAGCAGAGTTGAACTAGATAAGGACCGTGTGTGTAGAAAGCACAGTTCTTATGTTGTGAGCAAGCTCACTGTTCTGGCCCTATAGGAAACACAGTAGAGTAGAAGAGTGCTCTTTTCTCAAAAGCAGAGTGTGTTTCTTGTAAAGCGAGCTAGCGTTTGTTTCCTAGTCCTAAATGGAGTTGAATCACATGCAGTTTCTGGTCCTACGAACAAGAGTTGTTTACTGGTAAGGAAAGTCACTATTGCGCTCCCATTGCCATACACAGGGCAAATAGCACTCGCGTCTGTTCCCAGCAAGTACAGTGTATTGCACTGAAGAGGAGCAACTGTTATTGTCAGTTTCCTAAGCAGAGTTGAACTACATATGGTCCTTGTGTGTAGGAAGCACAGTTCTTTTGTTCTGAGCAAGCTCAGTTTGGACCCCATAGGAAACACAGTAGAGTAGAAGAGTGCTATTTTCTCTAAAGCAGAGTGTGCTTCTTGTAAGGCGAGCTAGCGTTTGTTTCCCAGTCCTAAATGGAGTGGAATCACATGCAGTTTCTGTCCTACGAGCAAGAGTTGTTTTATGGTAAGATTAGTCACTATTGAGCTGCCATTGCCATACACAGGACAAATAGCACTGGCGTCTGTTCGCAGCAAGTACAGTGTATTGGACTGAAGAGGATCTACTGTTCTTGTCAGGTTCCTAAGCAGAATTGAACTAGATATGGTCGTGTGTGTAGAAAGCACAGTTCTTTTGTTCTGAGCAAGCTCATGTTCGGACCACATATGAAACACAGTAGATAGAAGAGTGCTATTTTCTCTAAAGCAGAGTGTGTTTCTTGTAAGGCGAGCTAGCGTTTGTTTCCCAGTCCTAAATGGAGTTGAATCACATGCAGTTTCTGGTCCTACAAGCAAGAGTTGTGTTCTGGTAAGGAAAGTCACTATTGTGCTCCCTTTGCCATACACAGTGCAAATAGCACTCGCGTCTGTTCCCAGCAAGTACAGTGTATCGGACTAAAGAGGAGCTACTGTTATTGTCAGTTTCCTAAGCAGAGTTGAACTAGATATGGTCCATGTGTGTAGGAAGCACAGTTCTTTGTTCTGAGCAAGCTCACTGTTTTGACCCCATAGGAAACACAGTAGAGTAGAAGAGTGCTCTTTTCTCAAAAGCAGAGAGTGTTTCATGTAAGGCGAGCTAGCATTTGTTTTCCAGTCCTAAACGGAGTTGAATCACATGCAGTTTCTGGTCCTATGAGCAAGAGTTGTTTTCTGGTAAGGAAAGTCACTATTGCGCTCTCATTGCCATATACAGTGCAAATAGCACTCGCGTCTGTTCCCAGCAAGTACAGTGTATCGGACTTAAGAGGAGCTACTGTTCTTGTCAGTCTCCTAAGCAGAGTTGAACTAGATATGGTCCATGTGTGTAGGAAGCACAGTTCTTTGTTCTGAGCAAGCTCACTGTTTGGACCCCATAGGAAACACAGTAGAGTAGAAGAGTGCTCTTTTCTCAAAAGCAGAGAGTGTTTCATGTAAGGCGAGCTAGCATTTGTTTCCCAGTCCTAAACGGAGTTGAATCACATGCAGTTTCTGGTCCTACGAGCAAGAGTTGTTTTCTGGTAAGGAAAGTCACTATTGCGCTCCCATTGCCATACACAGTGCAAATAGCACTCGCGTCTGTTCCCAGCAAGTACAGAGTATCGGACTGAAGAGGAGCTACTGTTCTTGTCAGTTTCCTAAGCAGAGTTGAACTAGATATGGCCCGTGTGTAGGAAGCACAGTTCTTTTGTTCTGAGCAAGCTCACTGTTCTGGCCCTATAGGAAACACAGTAGAGTAGAAGAGTGCTCTTTTCTCTAAAGCAGATTGTGTTTCTTGTCAGGCGAGCTAGCGTTTGTTTCCCAGTCCTAAATGAAGTTGAATCACATGCAGTTTCTGGTCCTACGAGCTAGAGTTGTTTAATGATAAGAATAGTCACTATTGCGCTGCCATTGCCATACACAGGACAAATAGCACTGGCATCTGTTCCCAGCAGTACAGTGTATTGGAATGAAGAGGAGTTACTGTTCTTGTCAGGTTCCTAAGCAGAATTGAAGTAGATATGGCTGTGTGTGTAGGAAGCACAGTTCTTTTGTTCTGAGAAAGCTCACTGTTCGGACCCCATAGGAAACACAGTAGAGTAGAAGAGTGCTCTTTTCTCGAAAGCAGAGTGTGTTTCTTGTAAGGCGAGCTAACGTTTGTTTCCCAGACCTAAATGGAGTTGAGTCACATGCAGTTTTTTGTCCTACGAGCAAGAGTTGTTTTCTGGTAAGCCGAGTCACTATTGTGCTCCAATTGCCATACACAGTGCAAATAGCACTCGCGTCTCTTCCCCGCAAGTACAGTGTATTGGACTGAAGAGGTGCTACTGTACTTGTCAGTTTCCTAAGCAGAGTTGAACTAGATATGGTCGATGTGTGTAGGAAGCACAGTTCTTTTGTTCTGAGCAAGCTCACTGTTTGGACCCCATAGGAAACACAGTAGAGTAGAAGAGTGCTCTTTTCTCAGAAGCAGAGTGTGTTTCTTGTAAGGCGAGCTAGCATTTGTTTCCCAGTCCTAAATGGCGTTGAATCACATGCAGTGTGTGGTCCTACGAGCAAGAGTTGTTTTCTGGTAAGGAAAGCCACTATTGTGCTCTCATTGCCATACACATTGCAAATAGCACTTGCGTCTGTTCCCAGCAAGTACAGTGTATTGGACTGAAGAGGAGCTACTGTTCTTGTCAGTCTCCTAAGCAGAGTTGAACTAGATATGGCCCGTGTGTAGGAAGCACAGTTATTATGTTCTGTGCAAGCTCACTGTTCTGGCCATATAGGAAACACAGTAGAGAAGAAGAGTGCTCTTTTCTCTAAGCAGAGTGTGTTTCTTTTAAGGCGAGCTCGTGTTTGTTTCCCAGTCCTAAATGGAGTTGAGTCACAGGCAGTTTTTGGTCCTACGAGCAAGAGTTGTTTTCTGGTAAGACGAGTCACTATTGTGCTCCAATTGCCATACACAGTGCAAATAGCACTCGCATCTCTTCCCCGCAAGTACAGTGTATTGGACTGAAGAGGAGCTACTGTTCTTGTCAGTTTCCTAAGCAGAGTTGAACTAGATATGGTCCATGTGTGTAGGAAGCACAGTTCTTTTGTTCTGAGCAAGCTCACTGTTTGGACTCCATAGGAAACACAGTAGAGTAGAAGAGTGCTCTCTTCTCAGAAGCAGAGTGTGTTTCTTGTAAGGCGAGCTAGCATTTGTTTCCCAGTCCTAAATGAAGTTGAATCACATGCAGTTTCTGGTCCTACGAGCAAGAGTTGTTTTCTGGTAAGAATAGTCACTATTGTGCTGCCATTGCCATACACAGGACAAATAGTACTGGCGTCTGTTCGCAGCAAGTACAGTGTATTGGACTGAAGAGGATCTACTGTTCTTGTCAAGTTCATAAGCAGAATTGAACTAGATATGGCCGTGTGTGTAGGAAGCACAGTTCTTTTGTTCTGACCAAGCTCAGTGTTCAGACACCATAGGAAACACAGTAGAGTAGAGGAGTGCTCTTTTCTCAAAAGCAGAGTGTGTTTTTTGTAAGGCAAGCTATCATTTGTTTCCCAGTCCTAAATGGAGTTGAATCACATGCAGTTTCTGGTCCTACGAGCAAGAGTTGTTTTCTGGTAAGGAAAGTCACTATTGTGCTCCCTTTGCCATACACAGTGCAAATAGCACTCGCGTCTGTTCCCAGCAAGTACAGTGTATCGGACTAAAGAGGAGCTACTGTTCTTGTCAGTTTCCTAAGCAGAGTTGAACTAGATATGGTCCATGTGTGTAGGAAGCACAGTTCTTTGTTCTGAGCAAGCTCACTGTTTGGACCCCATAGGAAACACAGTATAGTAGAAGAGTGCTCTTTTCTCAAAAGCAGAGAGTGTTTCATGTAAGGCGAGCTAGCATTTGTTTCCCAGTCCTAAACGGAGTTGAATCACATGCAGTTTCTGGTCCTATGAGCAAGAGTTGTTTTCTGGTAAGGAAAGTCACTATTGCGCTCTCATTGCCATATACAGTGCAAATAGCACTCGCGTCTGTTCCCAGCAAGTACAGTGTATCGGACTTAAGAGGAGCTACTGTTCTTGTCAGTCTCCTAAGCAGAGTTGAACTAGATATGGTCCATGTGTGTAGGAAGCAGAGTTCTTTGTTCTGAGCAAGCTCACTGTTTGGACCCCATAGGAAACACAGTAGAGTAGAAGAGTGCTCTTTTCTCAAAAGCAGAGAGTGTTTCATGTAAGGCGAGCTAGCATTTGTTTCCCAGCCCTAAACGGAGTTGAATCACATGCAGTTTCTGGTCCTATGAGCAAGAGTTGTTTTCTGGTAAGGAAAGTCACTATTGCGCTCCCATTGCCATACACAGTGCAAATAGCACTCGCGTCTGTTCCCAGCAAGTACAGAGTATCGGACTGAAGAGGAGCTACTGTTCTTGTCAGTTTCCTAAGCAGAGTTGAACTAGATATGGCCCGTGTGTAGGAAGCACAGTTCTTTTGTTCTGAGCAAGCTCACTGTTCTGGCCCTATAGGAAACACAGTAGAGTAGAAGAGTGCTCTTTTCTCTAAAGCAGATTGTGTTTCTTGTCAGGCGAGCTAGCGTTTGTTTCCCAGTCCTAAATGAAGTTGAATCACATGCAGTTTCTGGTCCTACGAGCTAGAGTTGTTTAATGATAAGAATAGTCACTATTGCGCTGCCATTGCCATACACAGGACAAATAGCACTGGCATCTGTTCCCAGCAGTACAGTGTATTGGAATGAAGAGGAGTTACTGTTCTTGTCAGGTTCCTAAGCAGAATTGAAGTAGATATGGCTGTGTGTGTAGGAAGCACAGTTCTTTTGTTCTGAGAAAGCTCACTGTTCGGACCCCATAGGAAACACAGTAGAGTAGAAGAGTGCTCTTTTCTTGAAAGCAGAGTGTGTTTCTTGTAAGGCGAGCTAACGTTTGTTTCCCAGACCTAAATGGAGTTGAGTCACATGCAGTTTTTTGTCCTACGAGCAAGAGTTGTTTTCTGGTAAGCCGAGTCACTATTGTGCTCCAATTGCCATACACAGTGCAAATAGCACTCGCGTCTCTTCCCCGCAAGTACAGTGTATTGGACTGAAGAGGAGCTACTGTACTTGTCAGTTTCCTAAGCAGAGTTGAACTAGATATGGTCGATGTGTGTAGGAAGCACAGTTCTTTTGTTCTGAGCAAGCTCACTGTTTGGACCCCATAGGAAACACAGTAGAGTAGAAGAGTGCTCTTTTCTCAGAAGCAGAGTGTGTTTCTTGTAAGGCGAGCTAGCATTTGTTTCCCAGTCCTAAATGGCGTTGAATCACATGCAGTGTGTGGTCCTACGAGCAAGAGTTGTTTTCTGGTAAGGAAAGCCACTATTGTGCTCTCATTGCCATACACATTGCAAATAGCACTTGCGTGTGTTCCCAGCAAGTACAGTGTATTGGACTGAAGAGGAGCTACTGTTCTTGTCAGTCTCCTAAGCAGAGTTGAACTAGATATGGCCCGTGTGTAGGAAGCACAGTTATTATGTTCTGTGCAAGCTCACTGTTCTGGCCATATAGGAAACACAGTAGAGAAGAAGAGTGCTCTTTTCTCTAAGCAGAGTGTGTTTCTTTTAAGGCGAGCTCGTGTTTGTTTCCCAGTCCTAAATGGAGTTGAGTCACAGGCAGTTTTTGGTCCTACGAGCAAGAGTTGTTTTCTGGTAAGACGAGTCACTATTGTGCTCCAATTCCCATACACAGTGCAAGTAGCACTCGCGTCTGCTCTCAGCAAGTACAGTGTATCAGACTGAAGAGGAGCTACTGTTCTTGTCAGTTTCCTAAGCAGAGTTGAACTACATATAGTCCTTGTGTGTAGGAAGCACAGTTCTTATGTTCTGAGCAAGCTCACTGTTGGGACCTCATAGGAAACACAGTAGAGTAGAAGAGTGCTATTTTCTCTAAAGCAGAGTGTGTTTCTTGTAAGGCGAGCTAGCGTTTGTTTCCCAGTCCTAAATGGAGTTGAATCACATGCAGTTTCTGGTCCTACGAGCAAGAGTTGTTTTCTGGTAAGGAAAGTCACTATTGTGCTCCCTTTGCCATACACAGTGCAAATAGCACTCGCGTCTGTTCCCAGCAAGTACAGTGTATCGGACTAAAGAGGAGCTACTGTTATTGTCAGTTTCCTAAGCAGAGTTGAACTAGATATGGTCCATGTGTGTAGGAAGCACAGTTCTTTGTTCTGAGCAAGCTCACTGTTTGGACCCCATAGGAAACACAGTAGAGTAGAAGAGTGCTCTTTTCTCAAAAGCAGAGAGTGTTTCATGTAAGGCGAGCTAGCATTTGTTTCCCAGTCCTAAACGGAGTTGAATCACATGCAGTTTCTGGTCCTATGAGCAAGAGTTGTTTTCTGGTAAGGAAAGTCACTATTGCGCTCTCATTGCCATATACAGTGCAAATAGCACTCGCGTCTGTTCCCAGCAAGTACAGTGTATCGGACTTAAGAGGAGCTACTGTTCTTGTCAGTCTCCTAAGCAGAGTTGAACTAGATATGGTCCATGTGTGTAGGAAGCAGAGTTCTTTGTTCTGAGCAAGCTCACTGTTTGGACCCCATAGGAAACACAGTAGAGTAGAAGAGTGCTCTTTTCTCAAAAGCAGAGAGTGTTTCATGTAAGGCGAGCTAGCATTTGTTTCCCAGTCCTAAACGGAGTTGAATCACATGCAGTTTCTGGTCCTATGAGCAAGAGTTGTTTTCTGGTAAGGAAAGTCACTATTGCGCTCTCATTGCCATATACAGTGCAAATAGCACTCGCGTCTGTTCCCAGCAAGTACAGTGTATCGGACTTAAGAGGAGCTACTGTTCTTGTCAGTCTCCTAAGCAGAGTTGAACTAGATATGGTCCATGTGTGTAGGAAGCAGAGTTCTTTGTTCTGAGCAAGCTCACTGTTTGGACCCCATAGGAAACACAGTAGAGTAGAAGAGTGCTCTTTTCTCAAAAGCAGAGAGTGTTTCATGTAAGGCGAGCTAGCATTTGTTTCCCAGCCCTAAACGGAGTTGAATCACATGCAGTTTCTGGTCCTATGAGCAAGAGTTGTTTTCTGGTAAGGAAAGTCACTATTGCGCTCCCATTGCCATACACAGTGCAAATAGCACTCGCGTCTGTTCCCAGCAAGTACAGAGTATCGGACTGAAGAGGAGCTACTGTTCTTGTCAGTTTCCTAAGCAGAGTTGAACTAGATATGGCCCGTGTGTAGGACGCACAGTTCTTTTGTTCTGAGCAAGCTCACTGTTCTGGCCCTATAGGAAACACAGTAGAGTAGAAGAGTGCTCTTTTCTCTAAAGCAGATTGTGTTTCTTGTCAGGCGAGCTAGCGTTTGTTTCCCAGTCCTAAATGAAGTTGAATCACATGCAGTTTCTGGTCCTACGAGCTAGAGTTGTTTAATGATAAGAATAGTCACTATTGCGCTGCCATTGCCATACACAGGACAAATAGCACTGGCATCTGTTCCCAGCAGTACAGTGTATTGGAATGAAGAGGAGTTACTGTTCTTGTCAGGTTCCTAAGCAGAATTGAAGTAGATATGGCTGTGTGTGTAGGAAGCACAGTTCTTTTGTTCTGAGAAAGCTCACTGTTCGGACCCCATAGGAAACACAGTAGAGTAGAAGAGTGCTCTTTTCTCGAAAGCAGAGTGTGTTTCTTGTAAGGCGAGCTAACGTTTGTTTCCCAGACCTAAATGGAGTTGAGTCACATGCAGTTTTTTGTCCTACGAGCAAGAGTTGTTTTCTGGTAAGCCGAGTCACTATTGTGCTCCAATTGCCATACACAGTGCAAATAGCACTCGCGTCTCTTCCCCGCAAGTACAGTGTATTGGACTGAAGAGGAGCTACTGTACTTGTCAGTTTCCTAAGCAGAGTTGAACTAGATATGGTCGATGGGTGTAGGAAGCACAGTTCTTTTGTTCTGAGCAAGCTCACTGTTCGGACCCCATAGGAAACACAGTAGAGTAGAAGAGTGCTCTTTTCTCGAAAGCAGAGTGTGTTTCTTGTAAGGCGAGCTAACGTTTGTTTCCCAGACCTAAATGGAGTTGAGTCACATGCAGTTTTTTGTCCTACGAGCAAGAGTTGTTTTCTGGTAAGCCGAGTCACTATTGTGCTCCAATTGCCATACACAGTGCAAATAGCACTCGCGTCTCTTCCCCGCAAGTACAGTGTATTGGACTGAAGAGGAGCTACTGTACTTGTCAGTTTCCTAAGCAGAGTTGAACTAGATATGGTCGATGTGTGTAGGAAGCACAGTTCTTTTGTTCTGAGCAAGCTCACTGTTTGGACCCCATAGGAAACACAGTAGAGTAGAAGAGTGCTCTTTTCTCAGAAGCAGAGTGTGTTTCTTGTAAGGCGAGCTAGCATTTGTTTCCCAGTCCTAAATGGCGTTGAATCACATGCAGTGTGTGGTCCTACGAGCAAGAGTTGTTTTCTGGTAAGGAAAGCCACTATTGTGCTCTCATTGCCATACACATTGCAAATAGCACTTGCGTCTATTCCCAGCAAGTACAGTGTATTGGACTGAAGAGGAGCTACTGTTCTTGTCAGTCTCCTAAGCAGAGTTGAACTAGATATGGCCCGTGTGTAGGAAGCACAGTTATTATGTTCTGTGCAAGCTCACTGTTCTGGCCATATAGGAAACACAGTAGAGAAGAAGAGTGCTCTTTTCTCTAAGCAGAGTGTGTTTCTTTTAAGGCGAGCTCGTGTTTGTTTTCCAGTCCTAAATGGAGTTGAGTCACAGGCAGTTTTTGGTCCTACGAGCAAGAGTTGTTTTCTGGTAAGAAGAGTCAATATTGTGCTCCAATTGCCATACACAGTGCAAATAGCACTCGCATCTCTTCCCCGCAAGTACAGTGTATTGGACTGAAGAGGAGCTACTGTTCTTGTCAGTTTCCTAAGCAGAGTTGAACTAGATATGGTCCATGTGTGTAGGAAGCACAGTTCTTTTGTTCTGAGCAAGCTCACTGTTTGGACTCCATAGGAAACACAGTAGAGTAGAAGAGTGCTCTCTTCTCAGAAGCAGAGTGTGTTTCTTGTAAGGCGAGCTAGCATTTGTTTCCCAGTCCTAAATGGAGTTGAATCACATGCAGTTTCTGGTCCTACGAGCAAGAGTTGTTTTCTGGTAAGAATAGTCACTATTGTGCTGCCATTGCCATACACAGGACAAATAGTACTGGCGTCTGTTCGCAGCAAGTACAGTGTATTGGACTGAAGAGGATCTACTGTTCTTGTCAAGTTCATAAGCAGAATTGAACTAGATATGGCCGTGTGTGTAGGAAGCACAGTTCTTTTGTTCTGACCAAGCTCAGTGTTCAGACACCATAGGAAACACAGTAGAGTAGAGGAGTGCTCTTTTCTCAAAAGCAGAGTGTGTTTTTTGTAAGGCAAGCTATCATTTGTTTCCCAGTCCTAAATGGAGTTGAATCACATGCAGTTTCTGGTCCTACGAGCAAGAGTTGTTTTCTGGTAAGGAAAGTCACTATTGTGCTCCCTTTGCCATACACAGTGCAAATAGCACTCGCGTCTGTTCCCAGCAAGTACAGTGTATCGGACTAAAGAGGAGCTACTGTTCTTGTCAGTCTCCTAAGCAGAGTTGAACTAGATATGGCCCGTGTGTCTAGGAAGCACAGTTCATTTGTTCTGAGCAAGCTCACTGTTCTGGCCCTATAGGAAACACAGTAGCATAGAAGAGTGCCCTTTTCTCAAAAGCAGAGTGTGTTTCTTGTAAGGCGAGCTAGCGTTTGTTTCCCAGTCCTAAATGGAGTTGAGTCACATGCAGTTTTTTGTCCTACGAGCAAGAGTTGTTTCCTGGTAAGACGAGTCACTATTGTGCTCCAATTCCCATACACAGTGCAAGTAGCACTCGCGTCTGCTCTCAGCAAGTACAGTGTATCAGACTGAAGAGGAGCTACTGTTCTTGTCAGTTTCCTAAGCAGAGTTGAACTACATATAGTCCTTGTGTGTAGGAAGCACAGTTCTTATGTTCTGAGCAAGCTCACTGTTGGGACCTCATAGGAAACACAGTAGAGTAGAAGAGTGCTATTTTCTCTAAAGCAGAGTGTGTTTCTTGTAAGGCGAGCTAGCGTTTGTTTCCCAGTCCTAAATGGAGTTGAATCACATGCAGTTTCTGGTCCTACGAGCAAGAGTTGTTTTCTGGTAAGGAAAGTCACTATTGTGCTCCCTTTGCCATACACAGTGCAAATAGCACTCGCGTCTGTTCCCAGCAAGTACAGTGTATCGGACTAAAGAGGAGCTACTGTTATTGTCAGTTTCCTAAGCAGAGTTGAACTAGATATGGTCCATGTGTGTAGGAAGCACAGTTCTTTGTTCTGAGCAAGCTCACTGTTTGGACCCCATAGGAAACACAGTAGAGTAGAAGAGTGCTCTTTTCTCAAAAGCAGAGAGTGTTTCATGTAAGGCGAGCTAGCATTTGTTTCCCAGTCCTAAACGGAGTTGAATCACATGCAGTTTCTGGTCCTATGAGCAAGAGTTGTTTTCTGGTAAGGAAAGTCACTATTGCGCTCTCATTGCCATATACAGTGCAAATAGCACTCGCGTCTGTTCCCAGCAAGTACAGTGTATCGGACTTAAGAGGAGCTACTGTTCTTGTCAGTCTCCTAAGCAGAGTTGAACTAGATATGGTCCATGTGTGTAGGAAGCACAGTTCTTTGTTCTGAGCAAGCTCACTGTTTGGACCCCATAGGAAACACAGTAGAGTAGAAGAGTGCTCTTTTCTCAAAAGCAGAGAGTGTTTCATGTAAGGCGAGCTAGCATTTGTTTCCCAGTCCTAAACGGAGTTGAATCACATGCAGTTTCTGGTCCTACGAGCAAGAGTTGTTTTCTGGTAAGGAAAGTCACTATTGCGCTCCCATTGCCATACACAGTGCAAATAGCACTCGCGTCTGTTCCCAGCAAGTACAGAGTATCGGACTGAAGAGGAGCTACTGTTCTTGTCAGTTTCCTAAGCAGAGTTGAACTAGATATGGCCCGTGTGTAGGAAGCACAGTTCTTTTGTTCTGAGCAAGCTCACTGTTCTGGCCCTATAGGAAACACAGTAGAGTAGAAGAGTGCTCTTTTCTCTAAAGCAGATTGTGTTTCTTGTCAGGCGAGCTAGCGTTTGTTTCCCAGTCCTAAATGAAGTTGAATCACATGCAGTTTCTGGTCCTACTAGCTAGAGTTGTTTAATGATAAGAATAGTCACTATTGCGCTGCCATTGCCATACACAGGACAAATAGCACTGGCATCTGTTCCCAGCAGTACAGTGTATTGGAATGAAGAGGAGTTACTGTTCTTGTCAGGTTCCTAAGCAGAATTGAAGTAGATATGGCTGTGTGTGTAGGAAGCACAGTTCTTTTGTTCTGAGAAAGCTCACTGTTCGGACCCCATAGGAAACACAGTAGAGTAGAAGAGTGCTCTTTTCTCGAAAGCAGAGTGTGTTTCTTGTAAGGCGAGCTAACGTTTGTTTCCCAGACCTAAATGGAGTTGAGTCACATGCAGTTTTTTGTCCTACGAGCAAGAGTTGTTTTCTGGTAAGCCGAGTCACTATTGTGCTCCAATTGCCATACACAGTGCAAATAGCACTCGCGTCTCTTCCCCGCAAGTACAGTGTATTGGACTGAAGAGGAGCTACTGTACTTGTCAGTTTCCTAAGCAGAGTTGAACTAGATATGGTTGATGTGTGTAGGAAGCACAGTTCTTTTGTTCTGAGCAAGCTCACTGTTTGGACCCCATAGGAAACACAGTAGAGTAGAAGAGTGCTCTTTTCTCAGAAGCAGAGTGTGTTTCTTGTAAGGCGAGCTAGCATTTGTTTCCCAGTCCTAAATGGCGTTGAATCACATGCAGTGTGTGGTCCTACGAGCAAGAGTTGTTTTCTGGTAAGGAAAGCCACTATTGTGCTCTCATTGCCATACACATTGCAAATAGCACTTGCGTCTGTTCCCAGCAAGTACAGTGTATTGGACTGAAGAGGAGCTACTGTTCTTGTCAGTCTCCTAAGCAGAGTTGAACTAGATATGGCCCGTGTGTAGGAAGCACAGTTATTATGTTCTGTGCAAGCTCACTGTTCTGGCCATATAGGAAACACAGTAGAGAAGAAGAGTGCTCTTTTCTCTAAGCAGAGTGTGTTTCTTTTAAGGCGAGCTCGTGTTTGTTTTCCAGTCCTAAATGGAGTTGAGTCACAGGCAGTTTTTGGTCCTACGAGCAAGAGTTGTTTTCTGGTAAGAAGAGTCAATATTGTGCTCCAACTGCCATACACAGTGCAAATAGCACTCGCATCTCTTCCCCGCAAGTACAGTGTATTGGACTGAAGAGGAGCTACTGTTCTTGTCAGTTTCCTAAGCAGAGTTGAACTAGATAGGGTCCATGTGTGTAGGAAGCACAGTTCTTTTGTTCTGAGCAAGCTCACTGTTTGGACTCCATAGGAAACACAGTAGAGTAGAAGAGTGCTCTCTTCTCAGAAGCAGAGTGTGTTTCTTGTAAGGCGAGCTAGCATTTGTTTCCCAGTCCTAAATGGAGTTGAATCACATGCAGTTTCTGGTCCTACGAGCAAGAGTTGTTTTCTGGTAAGAATAGTCACTATTGTGCTGCCATTGCCATACACAGGACAAATAGTACTGGCGTCTGTTCGCAGCAAGTACAGTGTATTGGACTGAAGAGGATCTACTGTTCTTGTCAAGTTCATAAGCAGAATTGAACTAGATATGGCCGTGTGTGTAGGAAGCACAGTTCTTTTGTTCTGACCAAGCTCAGTGTTCAGACACCATAGGAAACACAGTAGAGTAGAGGAGTGCTCTTTTCTCAAAAGCAGAGTGTGTTTTTTGTAAGGCAAGCTATCATTTGTTTCCCAGTCCTAAATGGAGTTGAATCACATGCAGTTTCTGGTCCTACGAGCAAGAGTTGTTTTCTGGTAAGGAAAGTCACTATTGTGCTCCCTTTGCCATACACAGTGCAAATAGCACTCGCGTCTGTTCCCAGCAAGTACAGTGTATCGGACTAAAGAGGAGCTACTGTTCTTGTCAGTCTCCTAAGCAGAGTTGAACTAGATATGGCCCGTGTGTCTAGGAAGCACAGTTCATTTGTTCTGAGCAAGCTCACTGTTCTGGCCCTATAGGAAACACAGTAGCATAGAAGAGTGCCCTTTTCTCAAAAGCAGAGTGTGTTTCTTGTAAGGCGAGCTAGCGTTTGTTTCCCAGTCCTAAATGGAGTTGAGTCACATGCAGTTTTTTGTCCTACGAGCAAGAGTTGTTTCCTGGTAAGACGAGTCACTATTGTGCTCCAATTCCCATACACAGTGCAAGTAGCACTCGCGTCTGCTCTCAGCAAGTACAGTGTATCAGACTGAAGAGGAGCTACTGTTCTTGTCAGTTTCCTAAGCAGAGTTGAACTACATATAGTCCTTGTGTGTAGGAAGCACAGTTCTTATGTTCTGAGCAAGCTCACTGTTGGGACCTCATAGGAAACACAGTAGAGTAGAAGAGTGCTATTTTCTCTAAAGCAGAGTGTGTTTCTTGTAAGGCGAGCTAGCGTTTGTTTCCCAGTCCTAAATGGAGTTGAATCACATGCAGTTTCTGGTCCTACGAGCAAGAGTTGTTTTCTGGTAAGGAAAGTCACTATTGTGCTCCCTTTGCCATACACAGTGCAAATAGCACTCGCGTCTGTTCCCAGCAAGTACAGTGTATCGGACTAAAGAGGAGCTACTGTTCTTGTCAGTTTCCTAAGCAGAGTTGAACTAGATATGGTCCATGTGTGTAGGAAGCACAGTTCTTTGTTCTGAGCAAGCTCACTGTTTGGACCCCATAGGAAACACAGTAGAGTAGAAGAGTGCTCTTTTCTCAAAAGCAGAGAGTGTTTCATGTAAGGCGAGCTAGCATTTGTTTCCCAGTCCTAAACGGAGTTGAATCACATGCAGTTTCTGGTCCTATGAGCAAGAGTTGTTTTCTGGTAAGGAAAGTCACTATTGCGCTCTCATTGCCATATACAGTGCAAATAGCACTCGCGTCTGTTCCCAGCAAGTACAGTGTATCGGACTTAAGAGGAGCTACTGTTCTTGTCAGTCTCCTAAGCAGAGTTGAACTAGATATGGTCCATGTGTGTAGGAAGCACAGTTCTTTGTTCTGAGCAAGCTCACTGTTTGGACCCCATAGGAAACACAGTAGAGTAGAAGAGTGCTCTTTTCTCAAAAGCAGAGAGTGTTTCATGTAAGGCGAGCTAGCATTTGTTTCCCAGTCCTAAACGGAGTTGAATCACATGCAGTTTCTGGTCCTACGAGCAAGAGTTGTTTTCTGGTAAGGAAAGTCACTATTGCGCTCCCATTGCCATACACAGTGCAAATAGCACTCGCGTCTGTTCCCAGCAAGTACAGAGTATCGGACTGAAGAGGAGCTACTGTTCTTGTCAGTTTCCTAAGCAGAGTTGAACTAGATATGGCCCGTGTGTAGGAAGCACAGTTCTTTTGTTCTGAGCAAGCTCACTGTTCTGGCCCTATAGGAAACACAGTAGAGTAGAAGAGTGCTCTTTTCTCTAAAGCAGATTGTGTTTCTTGTCAGGCGAGCTAGCGTTTGTTTCCCAGTCCTAAATGAAGTTGAATCACATGCAGTTTCTGGTCCTACTAGCTAGAGTTGTTTAATGATAAGAATAGTCACTATTGCGCTGCCATTGCCATACACAGGACAAATAGCACTGGCATCTGTTCCCAGCAGTACAGTGTATTGGAATGAAGAGGAGTTACTGTTCTTGTCAGGTTCCTAAGCAGAATTGAAGTAGATATGGCTGTGTGTGTAGGAAGCACAGTTCTTTTGTTCTGAGAAAGCTCACTGTTCGGACCCCATAGGAAACACAGTAGAGTAGAAGAGTGCTCTTTTCTCGAAAGCAGAGTGTGTTTCTTGTAAGGCGAGCTAACGTTTGTTTCCCAGACCTAAATGGAGTTGAGTCACATGCAGTTTTTTGTCCTACGAGCAAGAGTTGTTTTCTGGTAAGCCGAGTCACTATTGTGCTCCAATTGCCATACACAGTGCAAATAGCACTCGCGTCTCTTCCCCGCAAGTACAGTGTATTGGACTGAAGAGGTGCTACTGTACTTGTCAGTTTCCTAAGCAGAGTTGAACTAGATATGGTCGATGTGTGTAGGAAGCACAGTTCTTTTGTTCTGAGCAAGCTCACTGTTTGGACCCCATAGGAAACACAGTAGAGTAGAAGAGTGCTCTTTTCTCAGAAGCAGAGTGTGTTTCTTGTAAGGCGAGCTAGCATTTGTTTCCCAGTCCTAAATGGCGTTGAATCACATGCAGTGTGTGGTCCTACGAGCAAGAGTTGTTTTCTGGTAAGGAAAGCCACTATTGTGCTCTCATTGCCATACACATTGCAAATAGCACTTGCGTCTGTTCCCAGCAAGTACAGTGTATTGGACTGAAGAGGAGCTACTGTTCTTGTCAGTCTCCTAAGCAGAGTTGAACTAGATATGGCCCGTGTGTAGGAAGCACAGTTATTATGTTCTGTGCAAGCTCACTGTTCTGGCCATATAGGAAACACAGTAGAGAAGAAGAGTGCTCTTTTCTCTAAGCAGAGTGTGTTTCTTTTAAGGCAAGCTCGTGTTTGTTTCCCAGTCCTAAATGGAGTTGAGTCACAGGCAGTTTTTGGTCCTACGAGCAAGAGTTGTTTTCTGGTAAGACGAGTCACTATTGTGCTCCAATTGCCATACACAGTGCAAATAGCACTCGCATCTCTTCCCCGCAAGTACAGTGTATTGGACTGAAGAGGAGCTACTGTTCTTGTCAGTTTCCTAAGCAGAGTTGAACTAGATATGGTCCATGTGTGTAGGAAGCACAGTTCTTTTGTTCTGAGCAAGCTCACTGTTTGGACTCCATAGGAAACACAGTAGAGTAGAAGAGTGCTCTCTTCTCAGAAGCAGAGTGTGTTTCTTGTAAGGCGAGCTAGCATTTGTTTCCCAGTCCTAAATGGAGTTGAATCGCATGCAGTTTCTGGTCCTACGAGCAAGAGTTGTTTTCTGGTAAGAATAGTCACTATTGTGCTGCCATTGCCATACACAGGACAAATAGTACTGGCGTCTGTTCGCAGCAAGTACAGTGTATTGGACTGAAGAGGATCTACTGTTCTTGTCAAGTTCATAAGCAGAATTGAACTAGATATGGCCGTGTGTGTAGGAAGCACAGTTCTTTTGTTCTGACCAAGCTCAGTGTTCAGACACCATAGGAAACACAGTAGAGTAGAGGAGTGCTCTTTTCTCAAAAGCAGAGTGTGTTTTTTGTAAGGCAAGCTATCATTTGTTTCCCAGTCCTAAATGGAGTTGAATCACATGCAGTTTCTGGTCCTACGAGCAAGAGTTGTTTTCTGGTAAGGAAAGTCACTATTGTGCTCCCTTTGCCATACACAGTGCAAATAGCACTCGCGTCTGTTCCCAGCAAGTACAGTGTATCGGACTAAAGAGGAGCTACTGTTCTTGTCAGTTTCCTAAGCAGAGTTGAACTAGATATGGTCCATGTGTGTAGGAAGCACAGTTCTTTGTTCTGAGCAAGCTCACTGTTTGGACCCCATAGGAAACACAGTAGAGTAGAAGAGTGCTCTTTTCTCAAAAGCAGAGAGTGTTTCATGTAAGGCGAGCTAGCATTTGTTTCCCAGTCCTAAACGGAGTTGAATCACATGCAGTTTCTGGTCCTATGAGCAAGAGTTGTTTTCTGGTAAGGAAAGTCACTATTGCGCTCTCATTGCCATATACAGTGCAAATAGCACTCGCGTCTGTTCCCAGCAAGTACAGTGTATCGGACTTAAGAGGAGCTACTGTTCTTGTCAGTCTCCTAAGCAGAGTTGAACTAGATATGGTCCATGTGTGTAGGAAGCAGAGTTCTTTGTTCTGAGCAAGCTCACTGTTTGGACCCCATAGGAAACACAGTAGAGTAGAAGAGTGCTCTTTTCTCAAAAGCAGAGAGTGTTTCATGTAAGGCGAGCTAGCATTTGTTTCCCAGCCCTAAACGGAGTTGAATCACATGCAGTTTCTGGTCCTATGAGCAAGAGTTGTTTTCTGGTAAGGAAAGTCACTATTGCGCTCCCATTGCCATACACAGTGCAAATAGCACTCGCGTCTGTTCCCAGCAAGTACAGTGTATCGGACTGAAGAGGAGCTACTGTTCTTGTCAGTTTCCTAAGCAGAGTTGAACTAGATATGGCCCGTGTGTAGGAAGCACAGTTCTTTTGTTCTGAGCAAGCTCACTGTTCTGGCCCTATAGGAAACACAGTAGAGTAGAAGAGTGCTCTTTTCTCTAAAGCAGATTGTGTTTCTTGTCAGGCTAGCTAGCGTTTGTTTCCCAGTCCTAAATGAAGTTGAATCACATGCAGTTTCTGGTCCTACGAGCTAGAGTTGTTCAATGATAAGAATATTCACTATTGCGCTGCCATTGCCATACACAGGACAAATAGCACTGGCATCTGTTCCCAGCAGTACAGTGTATTGGACTGAAGAGGAGTTACTGTTCTTGTCAAGTTCCTAAGCAGAATTGAAGTAGATATGGCTGTGTGTGTAGGAAGCACAGTTCTTTTGTTCTGAGAAAGCTCACTGTTCGGACCCCATAGGAAACACAGTAGAGTAGAAGAGTGCTCTTTTCTCGAAAGCAGAGTGTGTTTCTTGTAAGGCGAGCTAACGTTTGTTTCCCAGACCTAAATGGAGTTGAGTCACATGCAGTTTTTTGTCCTACGAGCAAGAGTTGTTTTCTGGTAAGCCGAGTCACTATTGTGCTCCAATTGCCATACACAGTGCAAATAGCACTCGCGTCTCTTCCCCGCAAGTACAGTGTATTGGACTGAAGAGGAGCTACTGTACTTGTCAGTTTCCTAAGCAGAGTTGAACTAGATATGGTCGATGTGTGTAGGAAGCACAGTTCTTTTGTTCTGAGCAAGCTCACTGTTTGGACCCCATAGGAAACACAGTAGAGTAGAAGAGTGCTCTTTTCTCAGAAGCAGAGTGTGTTTCTTGTAAGGCGAGCTAGCATTTGTTTCCCAGTCCTAAATGGCGTTGAATCACATGCAGTGTGTGGTCCTACGAGCAAGAGTTGTTTTCTGGTAAGGAAAGCCACTATTGTGCTCTCATTGCCATACACATTGCAAATAGCACTTGCGTCTATTCCCAGCAAGTACAGTGTATTAGACTGAAGAGGAGCTACTGTTCTTGTCAGTCTCCTAAGCAGAGTTGAACTAGATATGGCCCGTGTGTAGGAAGCACAGTTATTATGTTCTGTGCAAGCTCACTGTTCTGGCCATATAGGAAACACAGTAGAGAAGAAGAGTGCTCTTTTCTCTAAGCAGAGTGTGTTTCTTTTAAGGCGAGCTCGTGTTTGTTTCCCAGTCCTAAATGGAGTTGAGTCACAGGCAGTTTTTGGTCCTACGAGCAAGAGTTGTTTTCTGGTAAGACGAGTCACTATTGTGCTCCAATTGCCATACACAGTGCAAATAGCACTCGCATCTCTTCCCCGCAAGTACAGTGTATTGGACTGAAGAGGAGCTACTGTTCTTGTCAGTTTCCTAAGCAGAGTTGAACTAGATATGGTCCATGTGTGTAGGAAGCACAGTTCTTTTGTTCTGAGCAAGCTCACTGTTTGGACTCCATAGGAAACACAGTAGAGTAGAAGAGTGCTCTCTTCTCAGAAGCAGAGTGTGTTTCTTGTAAGGCGAGCTAGCATTTGTTTCCCAGTCCTAAATGGAGTTGAATCACATGCAGTTTCTGGTCCTACGAGCAAGAGTTGTTTTCTGGTAAGAATAGTCACTATTGTGCTGCCATTGCCATACACAGGACAAATAGTACTGGCGTCTGTTCGCAGCAAGTACAGTGTATTGGACTGAAGAGGATCTACTGTTCTTGTCAAGTTCATAAGCAGAATTGAACTAGATATGGCCGTGTGTGTAGGAAGCACAGTTCTTTTGTTCTGACCAAGCTCAGTGTTCAGACACCATAGGAAACACAGTAGAGTAGAGGAGTGCTCTTTTCTCAAAAGCAGAGTGTGTTTTTTGTAAGGCAAGCTATCATTTGTTTCCCAGTCCTAAATGGAGTTGAATCACATGCAGTTTCTGGTCCTACGAGCAAGAGTTGTTTTCTGGTAAGGAAAGTCACTATTGTGCTCCCTTTGCCATACACAGTGCAAATAGCACTCTCGTCTGTTCCCAGCAAGTACAGTGTATCGGACTAAAGAGGAGCTACTGTTCTTGTCAGTTTCTAAGCAGAGTTGAACTAGATATGGTCCATGTGTGTAGGAAGCACAGTTCTTTGTTCTGAGCAAGCTCACTGTTTGGACCCCATAGGAAACACAGTAGAGTAGAAGAGTGCTCTTTTCTCAAAAGCAGAGAGTGTTTCATGTAAGGCGAGCTAGCATTTGTTTCCCAGTCCTAAACGGAGTTGAATCACATGCAGTTTCTGGTCCTATGAGCAAGAGTTGTTTTCTGGTAAGGAAAGTCACTATTGCGCTCTCATTGCCATATACAGTGCAAATAGCACTCGCGTCTGTTCCCAGCAAGTACAGTGTATCGGACTTAAGAGGAGCTACTGTTCTTGTCAGTCTCCTAAGCAGAGTTGAACTAGATATGGTCCATGTGTGTAGGAAGCAGAGTTCTTTGTTCTGAGCAAGCTCACTGTTTGGACCCCATAGGAAACACAGTAGAGTAGAAGAGTGCTCTTTTCTCAAAAGCAGAGAGTGTTTCATGTAAGGCGAGCTAGCATTTGTTTCCCAGCCCTAAACGGAGTTGAATCACATGCAGTTTCTGGTCCTATGAGCAAGAGTTGTTTTCTGGTAAGGAAAGTCACTATTGCGCTCCCATTGCCATACACAGTGCAAATAGCACTCGCGTCTGTTCCCAGCAAGTACAGTGTATCGGACTGAAGAGGAGCTACTGTTCTTGTCAGTTTCCTAAGCAGAGTTGAACTAGATATGGCCCGTGTGTAGGAAGCACAGTTCTTTTGTTCTGAGCAAGCTCACTGTTCTGGCCCTATAGGAAACACAGTAGAGTAGAAGAGTGCTCTTTTCTCTAAAGCAGATTGTGTTTCTTGTCAGGCTAGCTAGCGTTTGTTTCCCAGTCCTAAATGAAGTTGAATCACATGCAGTTTCTGGTCCTACGAGCTAGAGTTGTTCAATGATAAGAATATTCACTATTGCGCTGCCATTGCCATACACAGGACAAATAGCACTGGCATCTGTTCCCAGCAGTACAGTGTATTGGACTGAAGAGGAGTTACTGTTCTTGTCAGTTTCCTAAGCAGAATTGAAGTAGATATGGCTGTGTGTGTAGGAAGCACAGTTCTTTTGTTCTGAGAAAGCTCACTGTTCGGACCCCATAGGAAACACAGTAGAGTAGAAGAGTGCTCTTTACTCGAAAGCAGAGTGTGTTTCTTGTAAGGCGAGCTAACGTTTGTTTCCCAGACCTAAATGGAGTTGAGTCACATGCAGTTTTTTGTCCTACGAGCAAGAGTTGTTTTCTGGTAAGCCGAGTCACTATTGTGCTCCAATTGCCATACACAGTGCAAATAGCACTCGCGTCTCTTCCCCGCAAGTACAGTGTATTGGACTGAAGAGGAGCTACTGTACTTGTCAGTTTCCTAAGCAGAGTTGAACTAGATATGGTCGATGTGTGTAGGAAGCACAGTTCTTTTGTTCTGAGCAAGCTCACTGTTTGGACCCCATAGGAAACACAGTAGAGTAGAAGAGTGCTCTTTTCTCAGAAGCAGAGTGTGTTTCTTGTAAGGCGAGCTAGCATTTGTTTCCCAGTCCTAAATGGCGTTGAATCACATGCAGTGTGTGGTCCTACGAGCAAGAGTTGTTTTCTGGTAAGGAAAGCCACTATTGTGCTCTCATTGCCATACACATTGCAAATAGCACTTGCGTCTATTCCCAGCAAGTACAGTGTATTGGACTGAAGAGGAGCTACTGTTCTTGTCAGTCTCCTAAGCAGAGTTGAACTAGATATGGCCCGTGTGTAGGAAGCACAGTTATTATGTTCTGTGCAAGCTCACTGTTCTGGCCATATAGGAAACACAGTAGAGAAGAAGAGTGCTCTTTTCTCTAAGCAGAGTGTGTTTCTTTTAAGGCGAGCTCGTGTTTGTTTCCCAGTCCTAAATGGAGTTGAGTCACAGGCAGTTTTTGGTCCTACGAGCAAGAGTTGTTTTCTGGTAAGACGAGTCACTATTGTGCTCCAATTGCCATACACAGTGCAAATAGCACTCGCGTCTCTTCCCTGCAAGTACAGTGTATTGGACTGAAGAGGAGCTACTGTTCTTGTCAGTTTCCTAAGCAGAGTTGAACTAGATATGGTCCATGTGTGTAGGAAGCACAGTTCTTTTGTTCTGAGCAAGCTCACTGTTTGGACTCCATAGGAAACACAGTAGAGTAGAAGAGTGCTCTTTTCTCAGAAGCAGAGTGTGTTTCTTGTAAGGCGAGCTAGCATTTGTTTCCCAGTCCTAAATGGCGTTGAATCACATGCAGTGTGTGGTCCTACGAGCAAGAGTTGTTTTCTGGTAAGGAAAGCCACTATTGCGCTCTCATTGCCATACACAGTGCAAATAGCACTCGCGTCTGTTCCAAGCACGTACAGTGTATTGGACTGAAGAGGAGCTACTGTTATTGTCAGTCTCCTAAGCAGAGTTGAACTAGATATGGCCCCTGTGTGAAGGAAGCACAGTTACTATGTTTTGAGCAAGCTCACTGTTCTGGCCCTATAGGAAACACAGTAGAGAAGAAGAGTGCTCTTTTCTCTAAAGCAGAGTGTGTTTCTTGTAAGGCGAGCTAGCGTTTGTTTCCCAGTCCTAAATGGAGTTGAATCAAGTGCAGTTTCTGGTTCTACGAGCAAGAGTTGTTTTCTGGTAAGGAAAGTCACTATTGCGCTCCCATTGCCATACACAGGACAAATAGCACTCGCGTCTGTTCCCAGCAAGTACAGTGTATTGGACTGAATAGTAACTACTGTTCTTGTCAGATTCCTAAGCAGAGTTGAACTACATATGGTCGGTGTGTGTAGGAAGCACAGTTTTTTTGTT
The DNA here is from genome assembly GCF_949786415.1 of Peromyscus eremicus. Classification (NCBI taxonomy): domain Eukaryota; kingdom Metazoa; phylum Chordata; class Mammalia; order Rodentia; family Cricetidae; genus Peromyscus; species Peromyscus eremicus. Next base: position 6,314 of record NW_026736959.1, on the reverse strand, counting down.
CTGAGCAAGCTCACTGTTTGGACCCCATAGGAAACACAGTAGAGTAGAAGAGTGCTCTTTTCTCTAAAGCAGAGTGTGTTTCTTGTAAGGCGCGCAAACGTTCTTTTCCCAGTCCTAAATGGCGTTGAATCATATGCAATTTGTGGTCCTACGAGCAAGTGTTGTTTTCTGATAGGAAAGTCACTATTGCGCTCCCATTGCCATACACAGTGCAGAGCACTCGCGTCTATTCCCAGCAAGTACAGTGTATCGGAATGAAGAGGAGCTACTCTTCTTGTAAGTTTCCTAAGCAGAGTTGAACTAGATATGGGCCGTGTGTGTAGGAAGCACAGTTCTTTTGCTCTGAGCAAGCTCACTGTTGGGACCTCATAGGAAACACAGTAGAGTAGAAGAGTGCTATTTTCTCTAAAGCAGAGTGTGTTTCTTGTAAGGCGAGCTAGCGTTTGTTTCCAAGTCCTAAATGGAGTGGAATCAAATGCAGTTTCTGTCCTACGAGCAAGAGTTGTTTTATGGTAAGAATAGTCACTATTGTGCTGCCATTGCCATACACAGGACAAATAGTACTGGCGTCTGTTCGCAGCAAGTACAGTGTATTGGACTGAAGAGGATCTACTGTTCTTGTCAGGTTCATAAGCAGAATTGAACTAGATATGGCCGTGTGTGTAGGAAGCACAGTTCTTTTGTTCTGACCAAGCTCACTGTTCAGACCCCATAGGAAACACAGTTGAGTAGAGGAGTGCTCTTTTCTCAAAAGCAGAGTGTGTTTTTTGTAAGGCAAGCTATCATTTGTTTCCCAGTCCTAAATGGAGTTGAATCACATACAGTTTCTGGTCCTACGAGCAAGAGTTGTTTTCTGGTAAGGAAAGTTACTATTGTGCTCCCTTTGCCATACACAGTGCAAATAGCACTCGCGTTTGTTCCCAGCAAGTACAGTGTATTGGACTGAAGAGGAGCTACTGTTCTTGTCAGTTTCCTAAGCAGAGTTGAACTAGATATGACCCGTGTGTGTAGGAAGCACAGTTCTTTTGTTCTGAGCAAGCTCACTGTTTGGGCCCGATAGGAAACACAGTAGAGTAGATGTGTGCCCTTTTCTCAAAAGCAGAGAGTGTTTCATGTAAGGCGAGCTAGCATTTGTTTCCAAGTCCTAAACGGAAGGGAATCACATGCAGTTTCTGGTCCTACGAGCAAGAGTTGTTTTCTGGTAAGGAAAGTCACTATTGCGCTCCCATTGCCATACACAGTACAAATAGCACTCGCGTCTGTTCCCAGCAAGTACAGTGTATCGGACTGAAGAGGAGCTACTATTCTTGTCAGTCTCCTAAGCAGAGTTGAACTAGATATGGTCCATGTGTGTAGGAAGCACAGTTCTTTGTTCTGAGCAAGCTCACTGTTTGGACCCCATAGGAAACACAGTAGAGTAGAAGAGTGCTCTTTTCTCAAAGCAAAGAGTGTTTCATGTAAGGCGAGCTAGCATTTGTTTCCCAGTCCTAAACGGAGTTGAATCACATGCAGTTTCTGGTCCTACGAGCAAGAGTTGTTTTCTGGTAAGGAAAGTCACTATTGCGATCCCATTGCCATACACAGTGCAAATAGGACTGGCGTCTGTTCCCAGCAAGTACAGTGTATCGGACTGAAGTGGAGTTACTGTTCTTGTCAGGTTCCTAAGCAGAATTGAAGTAGATATGGCTGTGTGTGTAGGAAGCACAGTTCTTTTGTTCTGAGAAAGCTCACTGTTCAGACCCCATAGGAAACACAGTAGAGTAGAAGAGTGCTCTTTTCTAGAAAGCAGAGTGTGTTTCTTGTAAGGCGAGCTAACGTTTGTTTCCCAGACCTAAATGGAGTTGAGTCACATGCAGTTTTTTGTCCTACGAGCAAGAGTTGTTCTCTGGTAAGACGAGTCACTATTGTGCTCCAATTGCCATACACAGTGCAAATAGCACTCGCTTCTCTTCCCCGCAAGTACAGTGTATTGGACTGAAGAGGAGCTACTGTTCTTGTCAGTTTCCTAAGCAGAGTTGAACTAGATATGGTCGATGTGTGTAGGAAGCACAGTTCTTTTGTTCTGAGCAAGCTCACTGTTTGGACACCATAGGAAACACAGTAGAGTAGAAGAGTGCTCTTTTCTCAGAAGCAGAGTGTGTTTCTTGTAAGGCAAGCTAGCATTTGTTTCCCAGTCCTAAATGGCGTTGAATCACATGTAGTGTGTGGTCCTACGAGCAAGAGTTGTTTTCTGGTAAGGAAAGCCACTATTGTGCTCTCATTGCCATACACAATGCAAATATCACTTGCGTCTGTTCCCAGCAAGTACAGTGTATTGGACTGAAGAGAGCTACTGTTCTTGTCAGTCTCCTAAGCAGAGTTGAACTAGATATGGCCCGTATGTAGGAAGCACAGTTATTATGTTCTGAGCAAGCTCACTGTTCTGGCCATATAGGAAACACAGTAGAGAAGAAGAGTGCTCTTTTCTCTAAGCAGAGTGTGTTTCTTTTAAGGCGAGCTCGCGTTTGTTTCCCAGTCCTAAATGGAGTGGAGTCACAGGCAGTTTTTGGTCCGACGAGCAAGAGTTGTTTTCTGGTAAGACGAGTCACTATTGTGCTCCAATTGCCATACACAGTGCAAATAGCACTCGCGTCTCTTCCCCGCAAGTACAGTGTATTGGACTGAAGAGGAGCTACTGTTCTTGTCAGTTTCCTAAGCAGAGTTGAACTAGATATGGCCCGTGTGTGAAGGAAGCACAGTTACTATGTTCTGAGCAAGCTCACTGTTCTGGCCCTATAGGAAACACAGTAGAGAAGAAGAGTGCTCTTTCCTCTAAAGCAGAGTGTGTTTCTTGTAAGGCGAGCTCGCGTTTGTTTCCCAATCCTAAATGGAGTTGATTCACAGGAAGTTTTTGGTCCTACGAGCAAGAGTTGTTTTCTGGTAAGAAGAGTCACTATTGCGCTCCAAATGCCATACACAGTGCAAATAGCACTCGCGTCTGTTCCCAGCAAGCACAGTGTATTGGACTGAATAGAAACTACTGTTCTTGTCAGTTTCCTAAGCAGAGTTGAACTAGATATGGTCCATGTGTGTAGGAGGCACAGTTCTTTTGTTCTGAGCAAGCTCACTGTTTGGACCCCATAGGAAACACAGTAGAGTAGAAGAGTGCTCTTTTCTCAGAAGCAGAGTGTGTTTCTTGTAAGGCGAGCTAGCGTTTGTTTCCCTGTCCAAAATGGAGTTGAATCACATGCAGTTTCTATTCCTATGAGCAAGAGTTGTTTTCTGATAAGAAGAGTCACTATTGCGCTCCAAATGCCATACACAGTGCAAATAGCACTCGCGTCTGTTCCCAGCAAGCACAGTGTATTGGACTGAAGAGGAGCTACTGTTCTTGTCAGTCTCCTAAGCAGAGTTGAACTACATATGGCCAGTGTGTCAAGGAAGCACAGTTCATTTGTTCTGAGCAAGCTCACTGTTCTGGCCCTATAGGAAACACAGTAGAGTAGAAGAGTGCTCTTTTCTCAAAAGCAGAGTGTGTTTCTTGTAAGGCGAGCTAGAGTTTGTTTCCGACTCCTAAATGGAGTTGAGTCACGTGCAGTTTTTTGTCCTACGAGCAAGAGGTGTTTTCTGGTAAGACAAGTCACTGTTGTGCTCCAATTGCCATACACAGTGCAAATAGCACTCGCGTCTCTTCCCCGCAAGTACAGTGTATTGGACTGAGAGGAGCTACTGTTCTTGTCAGTTTCCTAAGCAGAGTTGAACTAGATATGGCCCGTGTGTGTAGGAAGCACAGTTATTATGTTCTGAGCAAGCTCACTGTTCTGGCACTATAGGAAACACAGTAGAGAAGAAGAGTGCTCTTTTCTCTAAAGCAGAGTGTGTTTCTTGTAAGGCGAGCTCGCGTTTGTTTCCCAGTCCTAAATGGAGTTTGGTCACAGGCAGTTTTTGGTCCTACGAGCAAGAGTTGTTTTATGGTAAGAAGAGTCACTATTGCGCTCCAAATGCCATACACAGTGCAAAGAGCACTAGCGTCTGTTCGCAGTAAGCACAGTGTATTGGACTGAATAGGAGCTACTGTTCTTGTCAGTTTCCTAAGCAGAGTTGAACTAGATATGGTCCATGTGTGTAGGAAGCACAGTTCTTTTGTTCTGAGCAAGCTCACTGTTCGGACCACCTAGGAAACACAGTAGAGTAGAAGGGTGCTCTTTTCTCAAAAGCAGAGTGTGTTTCTTGTAAGGCGAGCTAGCATTTGTTTCCAGTCCTAAATGGAGTTTAATCAAATGCAGTTTCTGGTCATATGAGCAAGAGTTGTTTTCTGGTAAGGAAAGTCACTATTGCGCTCCCATTGCCATACACAGTGCAAATAGCACTCGCGTCTGTTCCCAGCAAGTACAGTGTATTGGACTGAAGAGGAGCCATATTGTTCTTGTCAGTTTCCTAAGCAGAGTTGAACTAGATAAGGACCGTGTGTGTAGAAAGCACAGTTCTTATGTTGTGAGCAAGCTCACTGTTCTGGCCCTATAGGAAACACAGTAGAGTAGAAGAGTGCTCTTTTCTCAAAAGCAGAGTGTGTTTCTTGTAAAGCGAGCTAGCGTTTGTTTCCTAGTCCTAAATGGAGTTGAATCACATGCAGTTTCTGGTCCTACGAACAAGAGTTGTTTACTGGTAAGGAAAGTCACTATTGCGCTCCCATTGCCATACACAGGGCAAATAGCACTCGCGTCTGTTCCCAGCAAGTACAGTGTATTGCACTGAAGAGGAGCAACTGTTATTGTCAGTTTCCTAAGCAGAGTTGAACTACATATGGTCCTTGTGTGTAGGAAGCACAGTTCTTTTGTTCTGAGCAAGCTCAGTTTGGACCCCATAGGAAACACAGTAGAGTAGAAGAGTGCTATTTTCTCTAAAGCAGAGTGTGCTTCTTGTAAGGCGAGCTAGCGTTTGTTTCCCAGTCCTAAATGGAGTGGAATCACATGCAGTTTCTGTCCTACGAGCAAGAGTTGTTTTATGGTAAGATTAGTCACTATTGAGCTGCCATTGCCATACACAGGACAAATAGCACTGGCGTCTGTTCGCAGCAAGTACAGTGTATTGGACTGAAGAGGATCTACTGTTCTTGTCAGGTTCCTAAGCAGAATTGAACTAGATATGGTCGTGTGTGTAGAAAGCACAGTTCTTTTGTTCTGAGCAAGCTCATGTTCGGACCACATATGAAACACAGTAGATAGAAGAGTGCTATTTTCTCAAAAGCAGAGTGTGTTTTTTGTAAGGCAAGCTATCCTTTGTTTCTCAGTCCTAAATGGAGTTGAATCACATGCAGTTTCTGGTCCTACGAGCAAGAGTTGTTTTCTGGTAAGGAAAGTCACTATTGTGCTCCCTTTGCCATACATAGTGCAAATAGCACTCACGTCTGTTCCCAGCAAGTACAGTGTATCGGACTGAAGAGGAGCTACTGTTCTTGTCAGTTTCCTAAGCAGAGTTGAACTAGATATGGTCCATGTGTGTAGGAAGCACAGTTCTTTGTTCTGAGCAAGCTCACTGTTTGGACACCATAGGAAACACAGTAGAGTAGAAGAGTGCTCTTTTCTCAAAAGCAGAGAGTGTTTCATGTAAGGCGAGCTAGCATTTGTTTCCCAGTCCTAAACGGAGTTGAATCACATGCAGTTTCTGGTCCTACGAGCAAGAGTTGTTTTATGATAAAAATAGTCACTATTGCGCTGCAATTGCCTTACACAGGACAAATAGCACTGGCGTCTGTTCCCAGCAGTACATTGTATTGGACTGAAGAGGAGCTACTGTTCTTGTCAGGTTCCTAAGCACAATTGAACTAGATATGGCTGTGTGTGTAGGAAGCACAGTTCTTTTGTTCTGAGAAAGCTCACTGTTCGGACCCCATAGGAAACAGAGTAGTATAGAAGAGTGCTCTTTTCTCTAAAGCAGAGTGTGTTTCTTGAAAGGCGAGCTCACGTTTGTTTCCCAGTCCTAAATGGAGTTGAGTCACAGGCAGTTTTTTGTCCTACGAGCAAGAGTTGTTTTCTGGTAAGAAGAGTCACTATTGTGCTCCAAATGCCATACAAAGTGCAAATAGCACTCGCGTCTGTTCCCAGCAAGCACAGTGTATTGGACTGAATAGCAGCTACTGTTCTAGTCAGTTTCCTAAGCAGAGTTGAACTAGATATGGTCCATGTGTATAGGAAGCACAGTTCTTTTGTTCTGAGCAAGCTCACTGTTTGGACCCCATAGGAAACACAGTGGAGTAGAAGAGTGCTCTTTTCTCAAAAGCAGAGTGTGTTTCTTGTAAGGCGAGCTAGCGTTTGTTTCCCTGTCCAAAATGGAGT
>NW_026736958.1:0-54192 GCF_949786415.1 Peromyscus eremicus | reverse complement strand
AACTGACAAGAACAGTAGCTTCTCTTCAGTCCAATACACTGTACTTGCTGGGAACAGACGCGAGTGCTATTTGCACTGTGTATGGCAATGGGAGCGCAATAGTGACTCTTCTTAGCAGAAAACAACTCTTGCTCGTAGGACCGGAAACTGCATGGGATTCAACTCCGTTTAGGACTGGGAAACAAACGCTAGCTCGCCTTGCAAGAAACACACTCCTGCTTTTGAGAAAACAGCACTCTTCTACTCTCCTGTGTTTCCTATAGGGCCAGAACAGTGAGCTTGCTCAGAACAAAAGAACTGTGCTTCCTACACACACGGGGCATATCTAGTTCAACTCTGCTTAGGAAACTGACAAGAACAGTAGCTTCTCTTCAGTCCAATACACTGTACTTGCTGGGAACAGACGCGAGTGCTATTTGCACTGTGTATGGCAATGGGAGCGCAATAGTGACTCTTCTTAGCAGAAAACAACTCTTGCTCGTAGGACCAGAAACTGCATGGGATTCAACTCCGTTTAGGACTGGGAAACAAACGCTAGCTCGCCTTGCAAGAAACACACTCTGCTTTTGAGAAAACAGCACTCTTCTACTCTCCTTTGTTTCCTATAGGGCCAGAACATTGAGCTTGCTCAGAACAAAAGAACTGTGCTTCCTACACACACGGGGCATATCTAGTTCAACTCTGCTTAGGAAACTGACAAGAACAGTAGCTTCTCTTCAGTCCAATACACTGTACTTGCTGGGAACAGACGCGAGTGCTATTTGCACTGTGTATGGCAATGGGAGCGCAATAGTGACTCTTCTTAGCAGAAAACAACTCTTGCTCGTAGGAGCAGAAACTGCATGGGATTCAACTCCGTTTAGGACTGGGAAACAAACGCTAGCTCGCCTTGCAAGAAACACACTCTGCTTTTGAGAAAACAGCACTCTTCTACTCTCCTGTGTTTCCTATAGGGCCAGAACAGTGAGCTTGCTCAGAACAAAAGAACTGTGCTTCCTACACACACGGGGCATATCTAGTTCAACTCTGCTTAGGAAACTGACAAGAACAGTAGCTTCTCTTCAGTCCAATACACTGTACTTGCTGGGAACAGACGCGAGTGCTATTTGCACTGTGTATGGCAATGGGAGCGCAATAGTGACTCTTCTTAGCAGAAAACAACTCTTGCTCGTAGGACCAGAAACTGCATGGGATTCAACTCCGTTTAGGACTGGGAAACAAACGCTAGCTCGCCTTGCAAGAAACACACTCTGCTTTTGAGAAAACAGCACTCTTCTACTCTCCTGTGTTTCCTATAGGGCCAGAACAGTGAGCTTGCTCAGAACAAAAGAACTGTGATTCCTACACACACGGGGCATATCTAGTTCAACTCTGCTTAGGAAACTGACAAGAACAGTAGCTTCTCTTCAGTCCAATACACTGTACTTGCTGGGAACAGACGCGAGTGCTATTTGCACTGTGTATGGCAATGGGAGCGCAATAGTGACTCTTCTTAGCAGAAAACAACTCTTGCTCGTAGGACCAGAAACTGCATGGGATTCAACTCCGTTTAGGGACAGAACAAACGCTAGCTCGCCTTGCAAGAAACACACTCTGCTTTTGAGAAAACAGCACTCTTCTACTCTCCTGTGTTTCCTATAGGGCCAGAACAGTGAGCTTGCTCAGAACAAAAGAACTGTGCTTCCTACACACACGGGGCATATCTAGTTCAACTCTGCTTAGGAAACTGACAAGAACAGTAGCTTCTCTTCAGTCCAATACACTGTACTTGCTGGGAACAGACGCGAGTGCTATTTGCACTGTGTATGGCAATGGGAGCACAATAGTGACTCTTCTTAGCAGAAAACAACTCTTGCTCGTAGGACCAGAAACTGCATGGGATTCAACTCCGTTTAGGACTGGGAAACAAACGCTAGCTCGCCTTGCAAGAAACACACTCTGCTTTTGAGAAAACAGCACTCTTCTACTCTCCTGTGTTTCCTATAGGGCCAGAACAGTGAGCTTGCTCAGAACAAAAGAACTGTGCTTCCTACACACACGGGGCATATCTAGTTCAACTCTGCTTAGGAAACTGACAAGAACAGTAGCTTCTCTTCAGTCCAATACACTGTACTTGCTGGGAACAGAGCGCGATGCTATTTGCACTGTGTATGGCAATGGGAGCGCAATAGTGACTCTTCTTAGCAGAAAACAACTCTTGCTCGTAGGACCAGAAACTGCATGGGATTCAACTCCGTTTAGGACTGGGAAACAAACGCTAGCTCGCCTTGCAAGAAACACACTCTGCTTTTGAGAAAACAGCACTCTTCTACTCTCCTGTGTTTCCTATAGGGCCAGAACAGTGAGCTTGCTCAGAACAAAAGAACTGTGCTTCCTACACACACGGGGCATATCTAGTTCAACTCTGCTTAGGAAACTGACAAGAACAGTAGCTTCTCTTCAGTCCAATACACTGTACTTGCTGGGAACAGACGCGAGTGCTATTTGCACTGTGTATGGCAATGGGAGCGCAATAGTGACTCTTCTTAGCAGAAAACAACTCTTGCTCGTAGGACCGGAAACTGCATGGGATTCAACTCCGTTTAGGACTGGGAAACAAACGCTAGCTCGCCTTGCAAGAAACACACTCTGCTTTTGAGAAAACAGCACTCTTCTACTCTCCTGTGTTTCCTATAGGGCCAGAACAGTGAGCTTGCTCAGAACAAAAGAACTGTGCTTCCTACACACACGGGGCATATCTAGTTCAACTCTGCTTAGGAAACTGACAAGAACAGTAGCTTCTCTTCAGTCCAATACACTGTACTTGCTGGGAACAGACGCGAGTGCTATTTGCACTGTGTATGGCAATGGGAGCGCAATAGTGACTCTTCTTAGCAGAAAACAACTCTTGCTCGTAGGACCAGAAACTGCATGGGATTCAACTCCGTTTAGGACTGGGAAACAAATGCTAGCTCGCCTTGCAAGAAACACACTCTGCTTTTGAGAAAACAGCACTCTTCTACTCTCCTTTGTTTCCTATAGGGCCAGAACATTAAGCTTGCTCAGAACAAAAGAACTGTGCTTCCTACACACACGCGGCATATCTAGTTCAACTCTGCTTAGGAAACTGACAAGAACAGTAGCTTCTCTTCAGTCCAATACACTGTACTTGCTGGGAACAGACGCGAGTGCTATTTGCACTGTGTATGGCAATGGGAGTGCAATAGTGACTCTTCTTAGCAGAAAACAACTCTTGCTCGTAGGACCAGAAACTGCATGGGATTCAACTCCGTTTAGGACTGGGAAACAAACGCTAGCTCGCCTTGCAAGAAACACACTCTGCTTTTGAGAAAACAGCACTCTTCTACTCTCCTGTGTTTCCTAGAGGGCCAGAACATTGAGCTTGCTCAGAACAAAAGAACTGTGCTTCCTACACACACGGGGCATATCTAGTTCAACTCTGCTTAGGAAACTGACAAGAACAGTAGCTTCTCTTCAGTCCAATACACTGTACTTGCTGGGAACAGACGCGAGTGCTATTTGCACTGTGTATGGCAATGGGAGCGCAATAGTGACTCTTCTTAGCAGAAAACAACTCTTGCTCGTAGGACCAGAAACTGCATGGGATTCAACTCCGTTTAGGACTGGGAAACAAACGCTAGCTCGCCTTGCAAGAAACACACTCTGCTTTTGAGAAAACAGCACTCTTCTACTCTCCTGTGTTTCCTATAGGGCCAGAACAGTGAGCTTGCTCAGAACAAAAGAACTGTGCTTCCTACACACACGGGCATATCTAGTTCAACTCTGCTTAGGAAACTGACAAGAACAGTAGCTTCTCTTCAGTCCAATACACTGTACTTGCTGGGAACAGACGCGAGTGCTATTTGCACTGTGTATGGCAATGGGAGCGCAATAGTGACTCTTCTTAGCAGAAAACAACTCTTGCTCGTAGGACCAGAAACTGCATGGGATTCAACTCCGTTTAGGACTGGGAAACAAACGCTAGCTCGCCTTGCAAGAAACACACTCTGCTTTTGAGAAAACAGCACTCTTCTACTCTCCTGTGTTTCCTATAGGGCCAGAACAGTGAGCTTGCTCAGAACAAAAGAACTGTGCTTCCTACACACACGGGGCATATCTAGTTCAACTCTGCTTAGGAAACTGACAAGAACAGTAGCTTCTCTTCAGTCCAATACACTGTACTTGCTGGGAACAGACGCGAGTGCTATTTGCACTGTGTATGGCAATGGGAGCGCAATAGTGACTCTTCTTAGCAGAAAACAACTCTTGCTCGTAGGACCAGAAACTGCATGGGATTCAACTCCGTTTAGGACTGGGAAACAAACGCTAGCTCGCCTTGCAAGAAACACACTCTGCTTTTGAGAAAACAGCACTCTTCTACTCTCCTGTGTTTCCTATAGGGCCAGAACAGTGAGCTTGCTCAGAACAAAAGAACTGTGCTTCCTACACACACGGGGCATATCTAGTTCAACTCTGCTTAGGAAACTGACAAGAACAGTAGCTTCTCTTCAGTCCAATACACTGTACTTGCTGGGAACAGACGCGAGTGCTATTTGCACTGTGCATGGCAATGGGAGCGCAATAGTGACTCTTCTTAGCAGAAAACAACTCTTGCTCGTAGGACCAGAAACTGCATGGGATTCAACTCCGTTTAGGACTGGGAAACAAACGCTAGCTCGCCTTGCAAGAAACACACTCTGCTTTTGAGAAAACAGCACTCTTCTACTCTCCTGTGTTTCCTATAGGACCAGAACAGTGAGCTTGCTCACAACAAAAGAACTGTGCTTCCTACACACACGGGGCATATCTAGTTCAACTCTGCTTAGGAAACTGACAAGAACAGTAGCTTCTCTTCAGTCCAATACACTGTACTTGCTGGGAACAGACGCGCGTGCTATTTGCACTGTGTATGGCAATGGGAGCGCAATAGTGACTATTCTTAGCAGAAAACAACTCTTGCTCGTAGGACCAGAAACTGCATGGGATTCAACTCCGTTTAGGACTGGGAAACAAACGCTAGCTCGCCTTGCAAGAAACACACTCTGCTTTTGAGAAAACAGCACTCTTCTACTCTCCTGTGTTTCCTATAGGGCCAGAACAGTGAGCTTGCTCAGAACAAAAGAACTGTGATTCCTACACACACGGGGCATATCTAGTTCAACTCTGCTTAGGAAACTGACAAGAACAGTAGCTTCTCTTCAGTCCAATACACTGCACTTGCTGGGAACAAACGCGAGTGCTATTTGTACTGTGTATGGCAATGGGAGCGCAATAGTGACTCTTCTTAGCAGAAAACAACTCTTGCTCATAGGACCAGAAACTGCATGGGATTCAACTCCGTTTAGGACTGGGAAACAAACGCTAGCTCGCCTTGCAAGAAACACACTCTGCTTTTGAGAAAACAGCACTCTTCTACTCTCCTGTGTTTCCTATAGGGCCAGAACAGTGAGCTTGCTCAGAACAAAAGAACTGTGCTTCCTACACACACGGGGCATATCTAGTTCAACTCTGCTTAGGAAACTGACAAGAACAGTAGCTTCTCTTCAGTCCAATACACTGTACTTGCTGGGAACAGACGCGAGTGCTATTTGCACTGTGTATGGCAATGGGAGCGCAATAGTGACTCTTCTTAGCAGAAAACAACTCTTGCTCGTAGGACCAGAAACTGCATGGGATTCAACTCCGTTTAGGACTGGGAAACAAACGCTAGCTCGCCTTGCAAGAAACACACTCTGCTTTTGAGAAAACAGCACTCTTCTACTCTCCTGTGTTTCCTATAGGGCCAGAACAGTGAGCTTGCTCAGAACAAAAGAACTGTGCTTCCTACACACACGGGGCATATCTAGTTCAACTCTGCTTAGGAAACTGACAAGAACAGTAGCTTCTCTTCAGTCCAATACACTGTACTTGCTTGGAACAGACGCGCGTGTTATTTGCACTGTGTATGGCAATGGGAGCGCAATAGTGACTCTTCTTAGCAGAAAACAACTCTTGCTCGTAGGACCAGAAACTGCATGGGATTCAACTCCGTTTAGGACTGGGAAACAAACGCTAGCTCGCCTTGCAAGAAACACACTCTGCTTTTGAGAAAACAGCACTCTTCTACTCTCCTGTGTTTCCTATAGGGCCAGAACAGTGAGCTTGCTCAGAACAAAAGAACTGTGCTTCCTACACACACGGGGCATATCTAGTTCAACTCTGCTTAGGAAACTGACAAGAACAGTAGCTTCTCTTCAGTCCAATACACTGTACTTGCTGGGAACAAACGCGAGTGCTATTTGCACTGTGTATGGCAATGGGAGCGCAATAGTGACTCTTCTTAGCAGAGAACAACTCTTGCTCGTAGGACCAGAAACTGCATGGGATTCAACTCCGTTTAGGACTGGGAAACAAACGCTAGCTCGCCTTGCAAGAAACACACTCTGCTTTTGAGAAAACAGCACTCTTCTACTCTCCTGTGTTTCCAATAGGGCCAGAACAGTGAGCTTGCTCAGAACAAAAGAACTGTGCTTCCTACACACACGGGGCATATCTAGTTCAACTCTGCTTAGGAAACTGACAAGAACAGTAGCTTCTCTTCAGTCCAATACACTGTACTTGCTGGGAACAGACGCGAGTGCTATTTGCACTGTGTATGGCAATGGGAGCGCAATAGTGACTCTTCTTAGCAGAAAACAACTCTTGCTCGTAGGACCAGAAACTGCATGGGATTCAACTCCGTTTAGGACTGGGAAACAAACGCTAGCTCGCCTTGCAAGAAACACACTCTGCTTTTGAGAAAACAGCACTCTTCTACTCTCCTTGTTTCCTATAGGGCCAGAACAGTGAGCTTGCTCAGAACAAAAGAACTGTGCTTCCTACACACACGGGGCATATCTAGTTCAACTCTGCTTAGGAAACTGACAAGAACAGTAGCTTCTCTTCAGTCCAATACACTGTACTTGCTGGGAACAGACGCGAGTGCTATTTGCACTGTGTATGGCAATGGGAGCACAATAGTGACTCTTCTTAGCAGAAAACAACTCTTGCTCGTAGGACCAGAAACTGCATGGGATTCAACTCCGTTTAGGACTGGGAAACAAAGGCTAGCTCGCCTTGCAAGAAACACACTCTGCTTTTGAGAAAACAGCACTCTTCTACTCTCCTGTGTTTCCTATAGGGCCAGAACAGTGAGCTTGCTCAGAACAAAAGAACTGTGCTTCCTACACACACGGGGCATATCTAGTTCAACTCTGCTTAGGAAACTGACAAGAACAGTAGCTTCTCTTCAGTCCAATACACTGTACTTGCTGGGAACAGACGCGAGTGCTATTTGCACTGTGTATGGCAATGGGAGCGCAATAGTGACTCTTCTTAGCAGAAAACAACTCTTGCTCGTAGGACCAGAAACTGCATGGGATTCAACTCCGTTTAGGACTGGGAAACAAACGCTAGCTCGCCTTGCAAGAAACACACTCTGCTTTTGAGAAAACAGCACTCTTCTACTCTCCTGTGTTTCCTATAGGGCCAGAACAGTGAGCTTGCTCAGAACAAAAGAACTGTGATTCCTACACACACGGGGCATATCTAGTTCAACTCTGCTTAGGAAACTGACAAGAACAGTAGCTTCTCTTCAGTCCAATACACTGTACTTGCTGGGAACAGACGCGAGTGCTATTTGCACTGTGTATTATGGCAATGGGAGCGCAATAGTGACTCTTCTTAGCAGAAAACAACTCTTGCTCGTAGGACCAGAAACTGCATGGGATTCAACTCCGTTTAGGACTGGGAAACAAACGCTAGCTCGCCTTGCAAGAAACACACTCTGCTTTTGAGAAAACAGCACTCTTCTACTCTCCTGTGTTTCCTATAGGGCCAGAACATCGAGCTTGCTCAGAACAAAAGAACTGTGCTTCCTACACACACGGGGCATATCTAGTTCAACTCTGCTTAGGAAACTGACAAGAACAGTAGCTTCTCTTCAGTCCAATACACTGTACTTGCTGGGAACAGACGCGAGTGCTATTTGCACTGTGTATGGCAATGGGAGCGCAATAGTGACTCTTCTTAGCAGAAAACAACTCTTGCTCGTAGGACCAGAAACTGCATGGGATTCAACTCCGTTTAGGACTGGGAAACAAACGCTAGCTCGCCTTGCAAGAAACACACTCTGCTTTTGAGAAAACAGCACTCTTCTACTCTCCTGTGTTTCCTATAGGGCCAGAACAGTGAGCTTGCTCAGAACAAAAGAACTGTGCTTCCTACACACACGGGGCATATCTAGTTCAACTCTGCTTAGGAAACTGACAAGAACAGTAGCTTCTCTTCAGTCCAATACACTGTACTTGCTGGGAACAAACGCGAGTGCTATTTGCACTGTGTATGGCAATGGGAGCGCAATAGTGACTCTTCTTAGCAGAAAACAACTCTTGCTCGTAGGACCAGAAACTGCATGGGATTCAACTCCGTTTAGGACTGGGAAACAAACGCTAGCTCGCCTTGCAAGAAACACACTCTGCTTTTGAGAAAACAGCACTCTTCTACTCTCCTGTGTTTCCTATAGGGCCAGAACAGTGAGCTTGCTCAGAACAAAAGAACTGTGCTTCCTACACACACGGGGCATATCTAGTTCAACTCTGCTTAGGAAACTGACAAGAACAGTAGCTTCTCTTCAGTCCAATACACTGTACTTGCTGGGAACAGACGCGAGTGCTATTTGCACTGTGTATGGCAATGGGAGCGCAATAGTGACTCTTCTTAGCAGAAAACAACTCTTGCTCGTAGGACCAGAAACTGCATGGGATTCAACTCCGTTTAGGACTGGGAAACAAACGCTAGCTCGCCTTGCAAGAAACACACTCTGCTTTTGAGAAAACAGCACTCTTCTACTCTCCTGTGTTTCCTATAGGGCCAGAACAGTGAGCTTGCTCAGAACAAAAGAACTGTGCTTCCTACACACACGGGGCATATCTAGTTCAACTCTGCTTAGGAAACTGACAAGAACAGTAGCTTCTCTTCAGTCCAATACACTGTACTTGCTGGGAACAGACGCGAGTGCTATTTGCACTGTGTATGGCAATGGGAGCGCAATAGTGACTCTTCTTAGCAGAAAACAACTCTTGCTCGTAGGACCAGAAACTGCATGGGATTCAACTCCGTTTAGGACTGGGAAACAAAGGCTAGCTCGCCTTGCAAGAAACACACTCTGCTTTTGAGAAAACAGCACTCTTCTACTCTCCTGTGTTTCCTATAGGGCCAGAACAGTGAGCTTGCTCAGAACAAAAGAACTGTGATTCCTACACACACGGGGCATATCTAGTTCAACTCTGCTTAGGAAACTGACAAGAACAGTAGCTTCTCTTCAGTCCAATACACTGTACTTGCTGGGAACAGACGCGAGTGCTATTTGCACTGTGTATGGCAATGGGAGCGCAATAGTGACTCTTCTTAGCAGAAAACAACTCTTGCTCGTAGGACCAGAAACTGCATGGGATTCAACTCCGTTTAGGACTGGGAAACAAACGCTAGCTCGCCTTGCAAGAAACACACTCTGCTTTTGAGAAAACAGCACTCTTCTACTCTCCTGTGTTTCCTATAGGGCCAGAACAGTGAGCTTGCTCAGAACAAAAGAACTGTGCTTCCTACACACACGGGGCATATCTAGTTCAACTCTGCTTAGGAAACTGACAAGAACAGTAGCTTCTCTTCAGTCCAATACACTGTACTTGCTGGGAACAGACGCGAGTGCTATTTGCACTGTGTATTATGGCAATGGGAGCGCAATAGGGACTCTTCTTAGCAGAAAACAACTCTTGCTCGTAGGACCAGAAACTGCATGGGATTCAACTCCGTTTAGGACTGGGAAACAAACGCTAGCTCGCCTTGCAAGAAACACACTCTGCTTTTGAGAAAACAGCACTCTTCTACTCTCCTGTGTTTCCTATAGGGCCAGAACATCGAGCTTGCTCAGAAGAAAAGAACTGTGCTTCCTACACACACGGGGCATATCTAGTTCAACTCTGCTTAGGAAACTGACAAGAACAGTAGCTTCTCTTCAGTCCAATACACTGTACTTGCTGGGAACAGACGCGAGTGCTATTTGCACTGTGTATGGCAATGGGAGCGCAATAGTGACTCTTCTTAGCAGAAAACAACTCTTGCTCGTAGGACCAGAAACTGCATGGGATTCAACTCCGTTTAGGACTGGGAAACAAACGCTAGCTCGCCTTGCAAGAAACACACTCTGCTTTTGAGAAAACAGCACTCTTCTACTCTCCTGTGTTTCCTATAGGGCCAGAACATCGAGCTTGCTCAGAAGAAAAGAACTGTGCTTCCTACACACACGGGGCATATCTAGTTCAACTCTGCTTAGGAAACTGACAAGAACAGTAGCTTCTCTTCAGTCCAATACACTGTACTTGCTGGGAACAGACGCGAGTGCTATTTGCACTGTGTATGGCAATGGGAGCGCAATAGTGACTCTTCTTAGCAGAAAACAACTCTTGCTCATAGGACCAGAAACTGCATGGGATTCAACTCCGTTTAGGACTGGGAAACAAACGCTAGCTCGCCTTGCAAGAAACACACTCTGCTTTTGAGAAAACAGCACTCTTCTACTCTCCTGTGTTTCCTATAGGGCCAGAACAGTGAGCTTGCTCAGAACAAAAGAACTGTGCTTCCTACACACACGGGGCATATCTAGTTCAACTCTGCTTAGGAAACTGACAAGAACAGTAGCTTCTCTTCAGTCCAATACACTGTACTTGCTGGGAACAGACGCGAGTGCTATTTGCACTGTGTATGGCAATGGGAGCGCAATAGTGACTCTTCTTAGCAGAAAACAACTCTTGCTCGTAGGACCAGAAACTGCATGGGATTCAACTCCGTTTAGGACTGGGAAACAAACGCTAGCTCGCCTTGCAAGAAACACACTCTGCTGTTGAGAAAACAGCACTCTTCTACTCTCCTGTGTTTCCTATAGGGCCAGAACAGTGAGCTTGCTCAGAACAAAAGAACTGTGCTTCCTACACACACGGGGCATATCTAGTTCAACTCTGCTTAGGAAACTGACAAGAACAGTAGCTTCTCTTCAGTCCAATACACTGTACTTGCTGGGAACAGACGCGAGTGCTATTTGCACTGTGTATGGCAATGGGAGCGCAATAGTGACTCTTCTTAGCAGAAAACAACTCTTGCTCGTAGGACGAGAAACTGCATGGGATTCAACTCCGTTTAGGACTGGGAAACAAACGCTAGCTCGCCTTGCAAGAAACACACTCTGCTTTTGAGAAAACAGCACTCTTCTACTCTCCTGTGTTTCCTATAGGGCCAGAACAGTGAGCTTGCTCAGAACAAAAGAACTGTGCTTCCTACACACACGGGGCATATCTAGTTCAACTCTGCTTAGGAAACTGACAAGAACAGTAGCTTCTCTTCAGTCCAATACACTGTACTTGCTGGGAACAGACGCGAGTGCTATTTGCACTGTGTATGGCAATGGGAGCGCAATAGTGACTCTTCTTAGCAGAAAACAACTCTTGCTCGTAGGACCAGAAACTGCATGGGATTCAACTCCGTTTAGGACTGGGAAACAAACGCTAGCTCGCCTTGCAAGAAACACACTCTGCTTTTGAGAAAACAGCACTCTTCTACTCTCCTGTGTTTCCTATAGGGCCAGAACAGTGAGCTTGCTCAGAACAAAAGAACTGTGCTTCCTACACACACGGGGCATATCTAGTTCAACTCTGCTTAGGAAACTGACAAGAACAGTAGCTTCTCTTCAGTCCAATACACTGTACTTGCTGGGAACAGACGCGAGTGCTATTTGCACTGTGTATGGCAATGGGAGCGCAATAGTGACTCTTCTTAGCAGAAAACAACTCTTGCTCGTAGGACCAGAAACTGCATGGGATTCAACTCCGTTTAGGACTGGGAAACAAACGCTAGCTCGCCTTGCAAGAAACACACTCTGCTTTTGAGAAAACAGCACTCTTCTACTCTCCTGTGTTTCCTATAGGGCCAGAACAGTGAGCTTGCTCAGAACAAAAGAACTGTGATTCCTACACACACGGGGCATATCTAGTTCAACTCTGCTTAGGAAACTGACAAGAACAGTAGCTTCTCTTCAGTCCAATACACTGTACTTGCTGGGAACAGACGCGAGTGCTATTTGCACTGTGTATGGCAATGGGAGCGCAATAGTGACTCTTCTTAGCAGAAAACAACTCTTGCTCGTAGGACCAGAAACTGCATGGGATTCAACTCCGTTTAGGACTGGGAAACAAACGCTAGCTCGCCTTGCAAGAAACACACTCTGCTTTTGAGAAAACAGCACTCTTCTACTCTCCTGTGTTTCCTATAGGGCCAGAACAGTGAGCTTGCTCAGAACAAAAGAACTGTGCTTCCTACACACACGGGGCATATCTAGTTCAACTCTGCTTAGGAAACTGACAAGAACAGTAGCTTCTCTTCAGTCCAATACACTGTACTTGCTGGGAACAGACGCGAGTGCTATTTGCACTGTGTATGGCAATGGGAGCGCAATAGGGACTCTTCTTAGCAGAAAACAACTCTTGCTCGTAGGACCAGAAACTGCATGGGATTCAACTCCGTTTAGGACTGGGAAACAAACGCTAGCTCGCCTTGCAAGAAACACACTCTGCTTTTGAGAAAACAGCACTCTTCTACTCTCCTGTGTTTCCTATAGGGCCAGAACAGTGAGCTTGCTCAGAACAAAAGAACTGTGCTTCCTACACACACGGGGCATATCTAGTTCAACTCTGCTTAGGAAACTGACAAGAACAGTAGCTTCTCTTCAGTCCAATACACTGTACTTGCTGGGAACAGACGCGAGTGCTATTTGCACTGTGTATGGCAATGGGAGCACAATAGTGACTCTTCTTAGCAGAAAACAACTCTTGCTCGTAGGACCAGAAACTGCATGGGATTCAACTCCGTTTAGGACTGGGAAACAAACGCTAGCTCGCCTTGCAAGAAACACACTCTGCTTTTGAGAAAACAGCACTCTTCTACTCTCCTGTGTTTCCTATAGGGCCAGAACAGTGAGCTTGCTCAGAACAAAAGAACTGTGATTCCTACACACACGGGGCATATCTAGTTCAACTCTGCTTAGGAAACTGACAAGAACAGTAGCTTCTCTTCAGTCCAATACACTGTACTTGCTGGGAAGAGACGCGAGTGCTATTTGCACTGTGTATGGCAATGGGAGCGCAATAGTGACTCTTCTTAGCAGAAAACAACTCTTGCTCGTAGGACCAGAAACTGCATGGGATTCAACTCCGTTTAGGACTGGGAAACTAACGCTAGCTCGCCTTGCAAGAAACACACTCTGCTTTTGAGAAAACAGCACTCTTCTACTCTCCTGTGTTTTCTATAGGGCCAGAACAGTGAGCTTGCTCAGAACAAAAGAACTGTGATTCCTACACACACGGGGCATATCTAGTTCAACTCTGCTTAGGAAACTGACAAGAACAGTAGCTTCTCTTCAGTCCAATACACTGTACTTGCTGGGAACAGACGCGAGTGCTATTTGCACTGTGTATGGCAATGGGAGCGCAGTAGTGACTCTTCTTAGCAGAAAACAACTCTTGCTCGTAGGACCAGAAACTGCATGGGATTCAACTGATTCAACCCCGTTTAGGACTGGGAAACAAACGCTAGCTCGCCTTACAAGAAACACACTCTGCTTTTGAGAAAACAGCACTCTTCTACTCTCCTGTGTTTCCTATAGGGCCAGAACAGTGAGCTTGTTCAGAACAAAAGAACTGTGCTTCCTACACACACGGGGCATATCTAGTTCAACTCTGCTTAGGAAACTGACAAGAACAGTAGCTTCTCTTCAGTCCAATACACTGTACTTGCTGGGAACAGACGCGAGTGCTATTTGCACTGTGTATGGCAATGGGAGCGCAATAGTGACTCTTCTTAGCAGAAAACAACTCTTGCTCGTAGGACCAGAAACTGCATGGGATTCAACTCCGTTTAGGACTGGGAAACAAACGGTAGATCGCCTTGCAAGAAACACACTCTGCTTTTGAGAAAACAGCACTCTTCTACTCTCCTGTGTTTCCTATAGGGCCAGAACAGTGAGCTTGCTCAGAACAAAAGAACTGTGCTTCCTACACACACGGGGCATATCTAGTTCAACTCTGCTTAGGAAACTGACAAGAACAGTAGCTTCTCTTCAGTCCAATACACTGTACTTGCTGGGAACAGACGCGAGTGCTATTTGCACTGTGTATGGCAATGGGAGCGCAATAGTGACTCTTCTTAGCAGAAAACAACTCTTGCTCGTAGGACCAGAAACTGCATGGGATTCAACTCCGTTTAGGACTGGGAAACAAACGCTAGCTCGCCTTGCAAGAAACACACTCTGCTTTTGAGAAAACAGCACTCTTCTACTCTCCTGTGTTTCCTATAGGGCCAGAACAGTGAGCTTGCTCAGAACAAAAGAACTGTGCTTCCTACACACACGGGGCATATCTAGTTCAACTCTGCTTAGGAAACTGACAAGAACAGTAGCTTCTCTTCAGTCCAATACACTGTACTTGCTGGGAACAGACGCGAGTGCTATTTGCACTGTGTATGGCAATGGGAGCGCAATAGTGACTCTTCTTAGCAGAAAACAACTCTTGCTCGTAGGACCAGAAACTGCATGGGATTCAACTCCGTTTAGGACTGGGAAACAAACGCTAGCTCGCCTTGCAAGAAACACACTCTGCTTTTGAGAAAACAGCACTCTTCTACTCTCCTGTGTTTCCTATAGGGCCAGAACAGTGAGCTTGCTCAGAACAAAAGAACTGTGCTTCCTACACACACGGGGCATATCTAGTTCAACTCTGCTTAGGAAACTGACAAGAACAGTAGCTTCTCTTCAGTCCAATACACTGTACTTGCTGGGAACAGACGCGAGTGCTATTTGCACTGTGTATGGCAATGGGAGCGCAATAGTGACTCTTCTTAGCAGAAAACAACTCTTGCTCGTAGGACCAGAAACTGCATGGGATTCAACTCCGTTTAGGACTGGGAAACAAACGCTAGCTCGCCTTGCAAGAAACACACTCTGCTTTTGAGAAAACAGCACTCTTCTACTCTCCTGTGTTTCCTATAGGGCCAGAACAGTGAGCTTGCTCAGAACAAAAGAACTGTGCTTCCTACACACACGGGGCATATCTAGTTCAACTCTGCTTAGGAAACTGACAAGAACAGTAGCTTCTCTTCAGTCCAATACACTGTACTTGCTGGGAACAGACGCGAGTGCTATTTGCACTGTGTATGGCAATGGGAGCGCAATAGTGACTCTTCTTAGCAGAAAACAACTCTTGCTCGTAGGACCAGAAACTGCATGGGATTCAACTCCGTTTAGGACTGGGAAACAAACGCTAGCTCGCCTTGCAAGAAACACACTCTGCTTTTGAGAAAACAGCACTCTTCTACTCTCCTGTGTTTCCTATAGGGCCAGAACATTGAGCTTGCTCAGAACAAAAGAACTGTGCTTCCTACACACACGGGGCATATCTAGTTCAACTCTGCTTAGGAAACTGACAAGAACAGTAGCTTCTCTTCAGTCCAATACACTGTACTTGCTGGGAACAGACGCGAGTGCTATTTGCACTGTGTATGGCAATGGGAGTGCAATAGTGACTCTTCTTAGCAGAAAACAACTCTTGCTCGTAGGACCAGAAACTGCATGGGATTCAACTCCGTTTAGGACTGGGAAACAAACGCTAGCTCGCCTTGCAAGAAACACACTCTGCTTTTGAGAAAACAGCACTCTTCTACTCTCCTGTGTTTCCTATAGGGCCAGAACAGTGAGCTTGCTCAGAACAAAAGAACTGTGCTTCCTACACACACGGGGCATATCTAGTTCAACTCTGCTTAGGAAACTGACAAGAACAGTAGCTTCTCTTCAGTCCAATACACTGTACTTGCTGGGAACAGACGCGAGTGCTATTTGCACTGTGTATGGCAATGGGAGCGCAATAGTGACTCTTCTTAGCAGAAAACAACTCTTGCTCGTAGGACCAGAAACTGCATGGGATTCAACTCCGTTTAGGACTGGGAAACAAACGCTAGCTCGCCTTGCAAGAAACACACTCTGCTTTTGAGAAAACAGCACTCTTCTACTCTCCTGTGTTTCCTATAGGGCCAGAACAGTGAGCTTGCTCAGAACAAAAGAACTGTGCTTCCTACACACACGGGGCATATCTAGTTCAACTCTGCTTAGGAAACTGACAAGAACAGTAGCTTCTCTTCAGTCCAATACACTGTACTTGCTGGGAACAGACGCGAGTGCTATTTGCACTGTGTATGGCAATGGGAGCGCAATAGTGACTGTTCTTAGCAGAAAACAACTCTTGCTCGTAGGACCAGAAACTGCATGGGATTCAACTCCGTTTAGGACTGGGAAACAAACGCTAGCTCGCCTTGCAAGAAACACACTCTGCTTTTGAGAAAACAGCACTCTTCTACTCTCCTGTGTTTCCTATAGGGCCAGAACAGTGAGCTTGCTCAGAACAAAAGAACTGTGATTCCTACACACACGGGGCATATCTAGTTCAACTCTGCTTAGGAAACTGACAAGAACAGTAGCTTCTCTTCAGTCCAATACACTGTACTTGCTGGGAACAGACGCGAGTGCTATTTGCACTGTGTATGGCAATGGGAGCGCAATAGTGACTCTTCTTAGCAGAAAACAACTCTTGCTCGTAGGACCAGAAACTGCATGGGATTCAACTCCGTTTAGGACTGGGAAACAAACGCTAGCTCGCCTTGCAAGAAACACACTCTGCTGTTGAGAAAACAGCACTCTTCTACTCTCCTGTGTTTCCTATAGGGCCAGAACAGTGAGCTTGCTCAGAACAAAAGAACTGTGCTTCCTACACACACGGGGCATATCTAGTTCAACTCTGCTTAGGAAACTGACAAGAACAGTAGCTTCTCTTCAGTCCAATACACTGTACTTGCTGGGAACAGACGCGAGTGCTATTTGCACTGTGTATGGCAATGGGAGCGCAATAGTGACTCTTCTTAGCAGAAAACAACTCTTGCTCGTAGGACCAGAAACTGCATGGGATTCAACTCCGTTTAGGACTGGGAAACAAACGCTAGCTCGCCTTGCAAGAAACACACTCTGCTTTTGAGAAAACAGCACTCTTCTACTCTCCTGTGTTTCCTATAGGGCCAGAACATTGAGCTTGCTCAGAACAAAAGAACTGTGCTTCCTACACACACGGGGCATATCTAGTTCAACTCTGCTTAGGAAACTGACAAGAACAGTAGCTTCTCTTCAGTCCAATACACTGTACTTGCTGGGAACAGACGCGAGTGCTATTTGCACTGTGTATGGCAATGGGAGCGCAATAGTGACTCTTCTTAGCAGAAAACAACTCTTGCTCGTAGGACCAGAAACTGCATGGGATTCAACTCCGTTTAGGACTGGGAAACAAACGCTAGCTCGCCTTGCAAGAAACACACTCTGCTTTTGAGAAAACAGCACTCTTCTACTCTCCTGTGTTTCCTATAGGGCCAGAACAGTGAGCTTGCTCAGAACAAAAGAACTGTGCTTCCTACACACACGGGGCATATCTAGTTCAACTCTGCTTAGGAAACTGACAAGAACAGTAGCTTCTCTTCAGTCCAATACACTGTACTTGCTGGGAACAGACGCGAGTGCTATTTGCACTGTGTATGGCAATGGGAGCGCAATAGTGACTCTTCTTAGCAGAAAACAACTCTTGCTCGTAGGACCAGAAACTGCATGGGATTCAACTCCGTTTAGGACTGGGAAACAAACGCTAGCTCGCCTTGCAAGAAACACACTCTGCTTTTGAGAAAACAGCACTCTTCTACTCTCCTGTGTTTCCTATAGGGCCAGAACAGTGAGCTTGCTCAGAACAAAAGAACTGTGCTTCCTACACACACGGGGTATATCTAGTTCAACTCTGCTTAGGAAACTGACAAGAACAGTAGCTTCTCTTCAGTCCAATACACTGTACTTGCTGGGAACAGACGCGAGTGCTATTTGCACTGTGTATGGCAATGGGAGCGCAATAGTGACTCTTCTTAGCAGAAAACAACTCTTGCTCGTAGGACCAGAAACTGCATGGGATTCAACTCCGTTTAGGACTGGGAAACAAACGCTAGCTCGCCTTGCAAGAAACACACTCTGCTTTTGAGAAAACAGCACTCTTCTACTCTCCTGTGTTTCCTATAGGGCCAGAACAGTGAGCTTGCTCAGAACAAAAGAACTGTGCTTCCTACACACACGGGGCATATCTAGTTCAACTCTGCTTAGGAAACTGACAAGAACAGTAGCTTCTCTTCAGTCCAATACACTGTACTTGCTGGGAACAGACGCGAGTGCTATTTGCACTGTGTATGGCAATGGGAGCGCAATAGTGACTCTTCTTAGCAGAAAACAACTCTTGCTCGTAGGACCAGAAACTGCATGGGATTCAACTCCGTTTAGGACTGGGAAACAAACGCTAGCTCGCCTTGCAAGAAACACACTCTGCTTTTGAGAAAACAGCACTCTTCTACTCTCCTGTGTTTCCTATAGGGCCAGAACAGTGAGCTTGCTCAGAACAAAAGAACTGTGCTTCCTACACACACGGGGCATATCTAGTTCAACTCTGCTTAGGAAACTGACAAGAACAGTAGCTTCTCTTCAGTCCAATACACTGTACTTGCTGGGAACAGACGCGAGTGCTATTTGCACTGTGTATGGCAATGGGAGCGCAATAGTGACTCTTCTTAGCAGAAAACAACTCTTGCTCGTAGGACCAGAAACTGTATGGGATTGAACTCCGTTTAGGACTGGGAAACAAACGCTAGCTTGCCTTGCAAGAAACACACTCTGCTTTTGAGAAAACAGCACTCTTCTACTCTCCTGTGTTTCCTATAGGGCCAGAACAGTGAGCTTGCTCAGAACAAAAGAACTGTGATTCCTGCGCACACGGGGCATATCTAGTTCAACTCTGCTTAGGGAACTGACAAGAACAGTAGCTTCTCTTCAGTCCAATACACTGTACTTGCTGGGAACAGACGCGAGTGCTATTTGCACTGTGTATGGCAATGGGAGCGCAATAGTGACTCTTCTTAGCAGAAAACAACTCTTGCTCGTAGGACCAGAAACTGCATGGGATTCAACTCCGTTTAGGACTGGGAAACAAACGCTAGCTCGCCTTGCAAGAAACACACTCTGCTTTTGAGAAAACAGCACTCTTCTACTCTCCTGTGTTTCCTATAGGGCCAGAACAGTGAGCTTGCTCAGAACAAAAGAACTGTGCTTCCTACACACACGGGGCATATCTAGTTCAACTCTGCTTAGGAAACTGACAAGAACAGTAGCTTCTCTTCAGTCCAATACACTGTACTTGCTGGGAACAGACGCGAGTGCTATTTGCACTGTGTATGGCAATGGGAGCGCAATAGTGACTCTTCTTAGCAGAAAACAACTCTTGCTCGTAGGACCAGAAACTGCATGGGATTCAACTGATTCAACTCCGTTTAGGACTGGGAAACCAACGCTAGCTCGCCTTACAAGAAACACACTCTGCTTTTGAGAAAACAGCACTCTTCTACTCTCCTGTGTTTCCTATAGGGCCAGAACAGTGAGCTTGTTCAGAACAAAAGAACTGTGCTTCCTACACACACGGGGCATATCTAGTTCAACTCTGCTTAGGAAACTGACAAGAACAGTAGCTTCTCTTCAGTCCAATACACTGTACTTGCTGGGAACAGACGCGAGTGCTATTTGCACTGTGTATGGCAATGGGAGCGCAATAGTGACTCTTCTTAGCAGAAAACAACTCTTGCTCGTAGGACCAGAAACTGCATGGGATTCAACTCCGTTTAGGACTGGGAAACAAACGCTAGCTCGCCTTGCAAGAAACACACTCTGCTTTTGAGAAAACAGCACTCTTCTACTCTCCTGTGTTTCCTATAGGGCCAGAACAGTGAGCTTGCTCAGAACAAAAGAACTGTGCTTCCTACACACACGGGGCATATCTAGTTCAACTCTGCTTAGGAAACTGACAAGAACAGTAGCTTCTCTTCAGTCCAATACACTGTACTTGCTGGGAACAGACGCGAGTGCTATTTGCACTGTGTATGGCAAAGGGAGCGCAATAGTGACACTTCTTAGCAGAAAACAACTCTTGCTCGTAGGACCAGAAACTGCATGGGATTCAACTCCCTTTAGGACTGGGAAACAAACGCTAGTTCGCCTTGCAAGAAACACACTCTGCTTTTGAGAAAACAGCACTCTTCTACTCTCCTGTGTTTCCTATAGGGCCAGAACAGTGAGCTTGCTCAGAACAAAAGAACTGTGCTTCCTACACACACGGGGCATATCTAGTTCAACTCTGCTTAGGAAACTGACAAGAACAGTAGCTTCTCTTCAGTCCAATACACTGTACTTGCTGGGAACAGACGCGAGTGCTATTTGCACTGTGTATGGCAATGGGAGCGCAATAGTGACTCTTCTTAGCAGAAAACAACTCTTGCTCGTAGGACCAGAAACTGCATGGGATTCAACTCCGTTTAGGACTGGGAAACAAACGCTAGCTCGCCTTGCAAGAAACACACTCTGCTTTTGAGAAAACAGCACTCTTCTACTCTCCTGTGTTTCCTATAGGGCCAGAACAGTGAGCTTGCTCAGAACAAAAGAACTGTGCTTCCTACACACACGGGGCATATCTAGTTCAACTCTGCTTAGGAAACTGACAAGAACAGTAGCTTCTCTTCAGTCCAATACACTGTACTTGCTGGGAACAGACGCGAGTGCTATTTGCACTGTGTATGGCAATGGGAGCGCAATAGTGACTCTTCTTAGCAGAAAACAACTCTTGCTCGTAGGACCAGAAACTGCATGGGATTCAACTCCGTTTAGGACTGGGAAACAAACGCTAGCTCGCCTTGCAAGAAACACACTCTGCTTTTGAGAAAACAGCACTCTTCTACTCTCCTGTGTTTCCTATAGGGCCAGAACAGTGAGCTTGCTCAGAACAAAAGAACTGTGCTTCCTACACACACGGGGCATATCTAGTTCAACTCTGCTTAGGAAACTGACAAGAACAGTAGCTTCTCTTCAGTCCAATACACTGTACTTAATGGGAACAGACGCGAGTGCTATTTGCACTGTGTGTGGCAATGGGAGCGCAATAGTGACTCTTCTTAGCAGAAAACAACTCTTGCTCGTAGGACCAGAAACTGCATGGGATTCAACTGCGTTTAGGACTGGGAAACATACGCTAGCTTGCCTTGCAAGAAACACACTCTGCTTTTGAGAAAACAGCACTCTTCTACTCTCCTGTGTTTCCTATAGGGCCAGAACAGTGAGCTTGCTCAGAACAAAAGAACTGTGATTCCTGCACACACGGGGCATATCTAGTTCAACTCTGCTTAGGAAACTGACAAGAACAGTAGCTTCTCTTCAGTCCAATACACTGTACTTGCTGGGAACAGACGGGAGTGCTATTTGCACTGTTTATGGCAATGGGAGCGCAATAGTGACTCTTCTTAGCAGAAAACAACTCTTGCTCGTAGGACCAGAAACTGCATGGGATTCAACTCCGTTTAGGACTGGGAAACAAACGCTAGCTCGCCTTGCAAGAAACACACTCTGCTTTTGAGAAAACAGCACTCTTCTACTCTCCTGTGTTTCCTATAGGGCCAGAACAGTGAGCTTGCTCAGAACAAAAGAACTGTGCTTCCTACACACACGGGGCATATCTAGTTCAATCTGCTTAGGAAACTGACAAGAACAGTAGCTTCTCTTCAGTCCAATACACTGTACTTGCTGGGAACAGACGCGAGTGCTATTTGCACTGTGTATGGCAATGGGAGCGCAATAGTGACTCTTCTTAGCAGAAAACAACTCTTGCTCGTAGGACCAGAAACTGCATGGGATTCAACTCCGTTTAGGACTGGGAAACAAACGGTAGCTCGCCTTGCAAGAAACACACTCTGCTTTTGAGAAAACAGCACTCTTCTACTCTCCTGTGTTTCCTATAGGGCCAGAACATTGAGCTTGCTCAGAACAAAAGAACTGTGCTTCCTACACACACGGGGCATATCTAGTTCAACTCTGCTTAGGAAACTGACAAGAACAGTAACTTCTCTTCAGTCCAATACACTGTACTTGCTGGGAACAGACGCGAGTGCTATTTGCACTGTGTATGGCAATGGGAGCGCAATAGTTACTCTTCTTAGCAGAAAACAACTCTTGCTCGTAGGACCAGAAACTGCATGGGATTCAACTGCGTTTAGGACTGGGAAACAAACGGTAGCTCGCCTTGCAAGAAACACACTCTGCTTTTGAGAAAACAGCACTCTTCTACTCTCCTGTGTTTCCTATAGGGCCAGAACATTGAGCTTGCTCAGAACAAAAGAACTGTGCTTCCTACACACACGGGGCATATCTAGTTCAACTCTGCTTAGGAAACTGACAAGAACAGTAGCTTCTCTTCAGTCCAATACACTGTACTTGCTGGGAACAGACGCGAGTGCTATTTGCACTGTGTATGGCAATGGGAGCGCAATAGTGACTGTTCTTAGCAGAAAACAACTCTTGCTCGTAGGACCAGAAACTGCATGGGATTCAACTCCGTTTAGGACTGGGAAACAAACGCTAGCTCGCCTTGCAAGAAACACACTCTGCTTTTGAGAAAACAGCACTCTTCTACTCTCCTGTGTTTCCTATAGGGCCAGAACAGTGAGCTTGCTCAGAACAAAAGAACTGTGCTTCCTACACACACGGGGCATATCTAGTTCAACTCTGCTTAGGAAACTGACAAGAACAGTAGCTTCTCTTCAGTCCAATACACTGTACTTGCTGGGAACAGACGCGAGTGCTATTTGCACTGTGTATGGCAATGGGAGCGCAATAGTGACTCTTCTTAGCAGAAAACAACTCTTGCTCGTAGGACCAGAAACTGCATGGGATTCAACTCCGTTAGGACTGGGAAACAAATGCTAGCTCGCCTTGCAAGAAACACACTCTGCTTTTGAGAAAACAGCACTCTTCTACTCTCCTGTGTTTCCTATAGGGCCAGAACAGTGAGCTTGCTCAGAACAAAAGAACTGTGCTTCCTACACACACGGGGCATATCTAGTTCAACTCTGCTTAGGAAACTGACAAGAACAGTAGCTTCTCTTCAGTCCAATACACTGTACTTGCTGGGAACAGACGCGAGTGCTATTTGCACTGTGTATGGCAATGGGAGCGCAATAGTGACTCTTCTTAGCAGAAAACAACTCTTGCTCGTAGGACCAGAAACTGCATGGGATTCAACTCCGTTTAGGACTGGGAAACAAACGGTAGCTCGCCTTGCAAGAAACACACTCTGCTTTTGAGAAAACAGCACTCTTCTACTCTCCTGTGTTTCCTATAGGGCCAGAACATTGAGCTTGCTCAGAACAAAAGAACTGTGCTTCCTACACACACGGGGCATATCTAGTTCAACTCTGCTTAGGAAACTGACAAGAACAGTAGCTTCTCTTCAGTCCAATACACTGTACTTGCTGGGAACAGACGCGAGTGCTATTTGCACTGTGTATGGCAATGGGAGCGCAATAGTGACTCTTCTTAGCAGAAAACAACTCTTGCTCGTAGGACCAGAAACTGCATGGGATTCAACTCCGTTTAGGACTGGGAAACAAACGCTAGCTCGCCTTGCAAGAAACACACTCTGCTTTTGAGAAAACAGCACTCTTCTACTCTCCTGTGTTTCCTATAGGGCCAGAACAGTGAGCTTGCTCAGAACAAAAGAACTGTGCTTCCTACACACACGGGTTATATCTAGTTCAACTCTGCTTAGGAAACTGACAAGAACAGTAGCTTCTCTTCAGTCCAATACACTGTACTTGCTGGGAACAGACGCGAGTGCTATTTGCACTGTGTATGGCAAAGGGAGCGCAATAGTGACACTTCTTAGCAGAAAACAACTCTTGCTCGTAGGACCAGAAACTGCATGGGATTCAACTCCCTTTAGGACTGGGAAACAAACGCTAGTTCGCCTTGCAAGAAACACACTCTGCTTTTGAGAAAACAGCACTCTTCTACTCTCCTGTGTTTCCTATAGGGCCAGAACAGTGAGCTTGCTCAGAACAAAAGAACTGTGCTTCCTACACACACGGGGCATATCTAGTTCAACTCTGCTTAGGAAACTGACAAGAACAGTAGCTTCTCTTCAGTCCAATACACTGTACTTGCTGGGAACAGACGCGAGTGCTATTTGCACTGTGTATGGCAATGGGAGCGCAATAGTGACTCTTCTTAGCAGAAAACAACTCTTGCTCGTAGGACCAGAAACTGCATGGGATTCAACTCCGTTTAGGACTGGGAAACAAACGCTAGCTCGCCTTGCAAGAAACACACTCTGCTTTTGAGAAAACAGCACTCTTCTACTCTCCTGTGTTTCCTATAGGGCCAGAACAGTGAGCTTGCTCAGAACAAAAGAACTGTGCTTCCTACACACACGGGGCATATCTAGTTCAACTCTGCTTAGGAAACTGACAAGAACAGTAGCTTCTCTTCAGTCCAATACACTGTACTTGCTGGGAACAGACGCGAGTGCTATTTGCACTGTGTATGGCAATGGGAGCGCAATAGTGACTCTTCTTAGCAGAAAACAACTCTTGCTCGTAGGACCAGAAACTGCATGGGATTCAACTCCGTTTAGGACTGGGAAACAAACGCTAGCTCGCCTTGCAAGAAACACACTCTGCTTTTGAGAAAACAGCACTCTTCTACTCTCCTGTGTTTCCTATAGGGCCAGAACAGTGAGCTTGCTCAGAACAAAAGAACTGTGCTTCCTACACACACGGGGCATATCTAGTTCAACTCTGCTTAGGAAACTGACAAGAACAGTAGCTTCTCTTCAGTCCAATACACTGTACTTAATGGGAACAGACGCGAGTGCTATTTGCACTGTGTGTGGCAATGGGAGCGCAATAGTGACTCTTCTTAGCAGAAAACAACTCTTGCTCGTAGGACCAGAAACTGCATGGGATTCAACTCCGTTTAGGACTGGGAAACATACGCTAGCTTGCCTTGCAAGAAACACACTCTGCTTTTGAGAAAACAGCACTCTTCTACTCTCCTGTGTTTCCTATAGGGCCAGAACAGTGAGCTTGCTCAGAACAAAAGAACTGTGATTCCTGCACACACGGGGCATATCTAGTTCAACTCTGCTTAGGAAACTGACAAGAACAGTAGCTTCTCTTCAGTCCAATACACTGTACTTGCTGGGAACAGACGGGAGTGCTATTTGCACTGTTTATGGCAATGGGAGCGCAATAGTGACTCTTCTTAGCAGAAAACAACTCTTGCTCGTAGGACCAGAAACTGCATGGGATTCAACTCCGTTTAGGACTGGGAAACAAACGCTAGCTCGCCTTGCAAGAAACACACTCTGCTTTTGAGAAAACAGCACTCTTCTACTCTCCTGTGTTTCCTATAGGGCCAGAACAGTGAGCTTGCTCAGAACAAAAGAACTGTGCTTCCTACACACACGGGGCATATCTAGTTCAATCTGCTTAGGAAACTGACAAGAACAGTAGCTTCTCTTCAGTCCAATACACTGTACTTGCTGGGAACAGACGCGAGTGCTATTTGCACTGTGTATGGCAATGGGAGCGCAATAGTGACTCTTCTTAGCAGAAAACAACTCTTGCTCGTAGGACCAGAAACTGCATGGGATTCAACTCCGTTTAGGACTGGGAAACAAACGGTAGCTCGCCTTGCAAGAAACACACTCTGCTTTTGAGAAAACAGCACTCTTCTACTCTCCTGTGTTTCCTATAGGGCCAGAACATTGAGCTTGCTCAGAACAAAAGAACTGTGCTTCCTACACACACGGGGCATATCTAGTTCAACTCTGCTTAGGAAACTGACAAGAACAGTAACTTCTCTTCAGTCCAATACACTGTACTTGCTGGGAACAGACGCGAGTGCTATTTGCACTGTGTATGGCAATGGGAGCGCAATAGTTACTCTTCTTAGCAGAAAACAACTCTTGCTCGTAGGACCAGAAACTGCATGGGATTCAACTGCGTTTAGGACTGGGAAACAAACGGTAGCTCGCCTTGCAAGAAACACACTCTGCTTTTGAGAAAACAGCACTCTTCTACTCTCCTGTGTTTCCTATAGGGCCAGAACATTGAGCTTGCTCAGAACAAAAGAACTGTGCTTCCTACACACACGGGGCATATCTAGTTCAACTCTGCTTAGGAAACTGACAAGAACAGTAGCTTCTCTTCAGTCCAATACACTGTACTTGCTGGGAACAGACGCGAGTGCTATTTGCACTGTGTATGGCAATGGGAGCGCAATAGTGACTGTTCTTAGCAGAAAACAACTCTTGCTCGTAGGACCAGAAACTGCATGGGATTCAACTCCGTTTAGGACTGGGAAACAAACGCTAGCTCGCCTTGCAAGAAACACACTCTGCTTTTGAGAAAACAGCACTCTTCTACTCTCCTGTGTTTCCTATAGGGCCAGAACAGTGAGCTTGCTCAGAACAAAAGAACTGTGCTTCCTACACACACGGGGCATATCTAGTTCAACTCTGCTTAGGAAACTGACAAGAACAGTAGCTTCTCTTCAGTCCAATACACTGTACTTGCTGGGAACAGACGCGAGTGCTATTTGCACTGTGTATGGCAATGGGAGCGCAATAGTGACTCTTCTTAGCAGAAAACAACTCTTGCTCGTAGGACCAGAAACTGCATGGGATTCAACTCCGTTAGGACTGGGAAACAAATGCTAGCTCGCCTTGCAAGAAACACACTCTGCTTTTGAGAAAACAGCACTCTTCTACTCTCCTGTGTTTCCTATAGGGCCAGAACAGTGAGCTTGCTCAGAACAAAAGAACTGTGCTTCCTACACACACGGGGCATATCTAGTTCAACTCTGCTTAGGAAACTGACAAGAACAGTAGCTTCTCTTCAGTCCAATACACTGTACTTGCTGGGAACAGACGCGAGTGCTATTTGCACTGTGTATGGCAATGGGAGCGCAATAGTGACTCTTCTTAGCAGAAAACAACTCTTGCTCGTAGGACCAGAAACTGCATGGGATTCAACTCCGTTTAGGACTGGGAAACAAACGGTAGCTCGCCTTGCAAGAAACACACTCTGCTTTTGAGAAAACAGCACTCTTCTACTCTCCTGTGTTTCCTATAGGGCCAGAACATTGAGCTTGCTCAGAACAAAAGAACTGTGCTTCCTACACACACGGGGCATATCTAGTTCAACTCTGCTTAGGAAACTGACAAGAACAGTAGCTTCTCTTCAGTCCAATACACTGTACTTGCTGGGAACAGACGCGAGTGCTATTTGCACTGTGTATGGCAATGGGAGCGCAATAGTGACTCTTCTTAGCAGAAAACAACTCTTGCTCGTAGGACCAGAAACTGCATGGGATTCAACTCCGTTTAGGACTGGGAAACAAACGCTAGCTCGCCTTGCAAGAAACACACTCTGCTTTTGAGAAAACAGCACTCTTCTACTCTCCTGTGTTTCCTATAGGGCCAGAACAGTGAGCTTGCTCAGAACAAAAGAACTGTGCTTCCTACACACACGGGGCATATCTAGTTCAACTCTGCTTAGGAAACTGACAAGAACAGTAGCTTCTCTTCAGTCCAATACACTGTACTTGCTGGGAACAGACGCGAGTGCTATTTGCACTGTGTATGGCAATGGGAGCGCAATAGTGACTCTTCTTAGCAGAAAACAACTCTTGCTCGTAGGACCAGAAACTGCATGGGATTCAACTCCGTTTAGGACTGGGAAACAAACGCTAGCTCGCCTTGCAAGAAACACACTCTGCTTTTGAGAAAACAGCACTCTTCTACTCTCCTGTGTTTCCTATAGGGCCAGAACAGTGAGCTTGCTCAGAACAAAAGAACTGTGCTTCCTACACACACGGGGCATATCTAGTTCAACTCTGCTTAGGAAACTGACAAGAACAGTAGCTTCTCTTCAGTCCAATACACTGTACTTGCTGGGAACAGACGCGAGTGCTATTTGCACTGTGTATGGCAATGGGAGCGCAATAGTGACTCTTCTTAGCAGAAAACAACTCTTGCTCGTAGGACCAGAAACTGCATGGGATTCAACTCCGTTTAGGACTGGGAAACAAACGCTAGCTCGCCTTGCAAGAAACACACTCTGCTTTTGAGAAAACAGCACTCTTCTACTCTCCTGTGTTTCCTATAGGGCCAGAACAGTGAGCTTGCTCAGAACAAAAGAACTGTGCTTCCTACACACACGGGGCATATCTAGTTCAACTCTGCTTAGGAAACTGACAAGAACAGTAGCTTCTCTTCAGTCCAATACACTGTACTTGCTGGGAACAGACGCGAGTGCTATTTGCACTGTGTATGGCAATGGGAGCGCAATAGTGACTCTTCTTAGCAGAAAACAACTCTTGCTCGTAGGACCAGAAACTGCATGGGATTCAACTCCGTTTAGGACTGGGAAACAAACGCTAGCTCGCCTTACAAGAAACACACTCTGCTTTTGAGAAAACAGCACTCTTCTACTCTCCTGTGTTTCCTATAGGGCCAGAACAGTGAGCTTGTTCAGAACAAAAGAACTGTGCTTCCTACACACACGGGGCATATCTAGTTCAACTCTGCTTAGGAAACTGACAAGAACAGTAGCTTCTCTTCAGTCCAATACACTGTACTTGCTGGGAACAGACGCGAGTGCTATTTGCACTGTGTATGGCAATGGGAGCGCAATAGTGACTCTTCTTAGCAGAAAACAACTCTTGCTCGTAGGACCAGAAACTGCATGGGATTCAACTCCGTTTAGGACTGGGAAACAAACGCTAGCTCGCCTTGCAAGAAACACACTCTGCTTTTGAGAAAACAGCACTCTTCTACTCTCCTGTGTTTCCTATAGGGCCAGAACAGTGAGCTTGCTCAGAACAAAAGAACTGTGCTTCCTACACACACGGGGCATATCTAGTTCAACTCTGCTTAGGAAACTGACAAGAACAGTAGCTTCTCTTCAGTCCAATACACTGTACTTGCTGGGAACAGACGCGAGTGCTATTTGCACTGTGTATGGCAAAGGGAGCGCAATAGTGACACTTCTTAGCAGAAAACAACTCTTGCTCGTAGGACCAGAAACTGCATGGGATTCAACTCCCTTTAGGACTGGGAAACAAACGCTAGTTCGCCTTGCAAGAAACACACTCTGCTTTTGAGAAAACAGCACTCTTCTACTCTCCTGTGTTTCCTATAGGGCCAGAACAGTGAGCTTGCTCAGAACAAAAGAACTGTGCTTCCTACACACACGGGGCATATCTAGTTCAACTCTGCTTAGGAAACTGACAAGAACAGTAGCTTCTCTTCAGTCCAATACACTGTACTTGCTGGGAACAGACGCGAGTGCTATTTGCACTGTGTATGGCAATGGGAGCGCAATAGTGACTCTTCTTAGCAGAAAACAACTCTTGCTCGTAGGACCAGAAACTGCATGGGATTCAACTCCGTTTAGGACTGGGAAACAAACGCTAGCTCGCCTTGCAAGAAACACACTCTGCTTTTGAGAAAACAGCACTCTTCTACTCTCCTGTGTTTCCTATAGGGCCAGAACAGTGAGCTTGCTCAGAACAAAAGAACTGTGCTTCCTACACACACGGGGCATATCTAGTTCAACTCTGCTTAGGAAACTGACAAGAACAGTAGCTTCTCTTCAGTCCAATACACTGTACTTGCTGGGAACAGACGCGAGTGCTATTTGCACTGTGTATGGCAATGGGAGCGCAATAGTGACTCTTCTTAGCAGAAAACAACTCTTGCTCGTAGGACCAGAAACTGCATGGGATTCAACTCCGTTTAGGACTGGGAAACAAACGCTAGCTCGCCTTGCAAGAAACACACTCTGCTTTTGAGAAAACAGCACTCTTCTACTCTCCTGTGTTTCCTATAGGGCCAGAACAGTGAGCTTGCTCAGAACAAAAGAACTGTGCTTCCTACACACACGGGGCATATCTAGTTCAACTCTGCTTAGGAAACTGACAAGAACAGTAGCTTCTCTTCAGTCCAATACACTGTACTTGCTGGGAACAGACGCGAGTGCTATTTGCACTGTGTGTGGCAATGGGAGCACAATAGTGACTCTTCTTAGCAGAAAACAACTCTTGCTCGTAGGACCAGAAACTGCATGGGATTCAACTCCCTTTAGGACTGGGAAACATACGCTAGCTTGCCTTGCAAGAAACACACTCTGCTTTTGAGAAAACAGCACTCTTCTACTCTCCTGTGTTTCCTATAGGGCCAGAACAGTGAGCTTGCTCAGAACAAAAGAACTGTGATTCCTGCACACACGGGGCATATCTAGTTCAACTCTGCTTAGGAAACTGACAAGAACAGTAGCTTCTCTTCAGTCCAATACACTGTACTTGCTGGGAACAGACGCGAGTGCTATTTGCACTGTTTATGGCAATGGGAGCGCAATAGTGACTCTTCTTAGCAGAAAACAACTCTTGCTCGTAGGACCAGAAACTGCATGGGATTCAACTCCGTTTAGGACTGGGAAACAAACGCTAGCTCGCCTTGCAAGAAACACACTCTGCTTTTGAGAAAACAGCACTCTTCTACTCTCCTGTGTTTCCTATAGGGCCAGAACAGTGAGCTTGCTCAGAACAAAAGAACTGTGCTTCCTACACACACGGGGCATATCTAGTTCAATCTGCTTAGGAAACTGACAAGAACAGTAGCTTCTCTTCAGTCCAATACACTGTACTTGCTGGGAACAGACGCGAGTGCTATTTGTACTGTGTATGGCAATGGGAGCGCAATAGTGACTCTTCTTAGCAGAAAACAACTCTTGCTCGTAGGACCAGAAACTGCATGGGATTCAACTCCGTTTAGGACTGGGAAACAAACGGTAGCTCGCCTTGCAAGAAACACACTCTGCTTTTGAGAAAACAGCACTCTTCTACTCTCCTGTGTTTCCTATAGGGCCAGAACATTGAGCTTGCTCAGAACAAAAGAACTGTGCTTCCTACACACACGGGGCATATCTAGTTCAACTCTGCTTAGGAAACTGACAAGAACAGTAGCTTCTCTTCAGTCCAATACACTGTACTTGCTGGGAACAGACGCGAGTGCTATTTGCACTGTGTATGGCAATGGGAGCGCAATAGTTACTCTTCTTAGCAGAAAACAACTCTTGCTCGTAGGACCAGAAACTGCATGGGGTTCAACTCCCTTTAGGACTGGGAAACAAACGGTAGCTCGCCTTGCAAGAAACACACTCTGCTTTTGAGAAAACAGCACTCTTCTACTCTCCTGTGTTTCCTATAGGGCCAGAACATTGAGCTTGCTCAGAACAAAAGAACTGTGCTTCCTACACACACGGGGCATATCTAGTTCAACTCTGCTTAGGAAACTGACAAGAACAGTAGCTTCTCTTCAGTCCAATACACTGTACTTGCTGGGAACAGACGCGAGTGCTATTTGCACTGTGTATGGCAATGGGAGCGCAATAGTGACTCTTCTTAGCAGAAAACAACTCTTGCTCGTCGGACCAGAAACTGCATGGGATTCAACTGATTCAACGCCGTTTAGGACTGGGAAACAAACGCTAGCTCGCCTTACAAGAAACACACTCTGCTTTTTAGAAAACAGCACTCTTCTACTCTCCTGTGTTTCCTATAGGGCCAGAACAGTGAGCTTGTTCAGAACAAAAGAACTGTGCTTCCTACACACACGGGGCATATCTAGTTCAACTCTGCTTAGGAAACTGACAAGAACAGTAGCTTCTCTTCAGTCCAATACACTGTACTTGCTGGGAACAGACGCGAGTGCTATTTGCACTGTGTATGGCAATGGGAGCGCAATAGTGACTCTTCTTAGCAGAAAACAACTCTTGCTCGTAGGACCAGAAACTGCATGGGATTCAACTCCGTTTAGGACTGGGAAACAAACGCTAGATCGCCTTGCAAGAAACACACTCTGCTTTTGAGAAAACAGCACTCTTCTACTCTCCTGTGTTTCCTATAGGGCCAGAACAGTGAGCTTGCTCAGAACAAAAGAACTGTGCTTCCTACACACACGGGGCATATCTAGTTCAACTCTGCTTAGGAAACTGACAAGAACAGTAGCTTCTCTTCAGTCCAATACACTGTACTTGCTGGGAACAGACGCGAGTGCTATTTGCACTGTGTATTATGGCAATGGGAGCGCAATAGTGACTCTTCTTAGCAGAAAACAACTCTTGCTCGTAGGACCAGAAACTGCATGGGATTCAACTCCGTTTAGGACTGGGAAACAAACGCTAGCTCGCCTTGCAAGAAACACACTCTGCTTTTGAGAAAACAGCACTCTTCTACTCTCCTGTGTTTCCAATAGGGCCAGAACATTGAGCTTGCTCAGAACAAATGAACTGTGCTTCCTAGACACACGGGGCATATCTAGTTCAACTCTGCTTAGGAAACTGACAAGAACAGTAGCTTCTCTTCAGTCCAATACACTGTACTTGCTGGGAACAGACGCCAGTGCTATTTGCACTGTGTATGGCAATGGGAGCGCAATAGTGACTCTTCTTAGCAGAAAACAACTCTTGCTCGTAGGACCAGAAACTGCATGGGATTCAACTCCGTTTAAGACTGGGAAACAAACGCTAGCTCGCCTTGCAAGAAACACACTCTGCTTTTGAGAAAACAGCACTCTTCTACTCTCCTGTGTTTCCTATAGGGCCAGAACAGTGAGCTTGCTCAGAACAAAAGAACTGTGCTTCCTACACACACGGGGCATATCTAGTTCAACTCTGCTTAGTAAACTGACAAGAACAGTAGCTTCTCTTCAGTCCAATACACTGTACTTGCTGGGAACAGACGCGAGTGCTATTTGCACTGTGTATGGCAATGGGAGCGCAATAGTGACTCTTCTTAGCAGAAAACAACTCTTGCTCGTAGGACCAGAAACTGCATGGGATTCAACTCCGTTTAGGACTGGGAAACAAACGGTAGCTCGCCTTGCAAGAAACACACTCT
Source organism: Peromyscus eremicus (assembly GCF_949786415.1). Lineage (NCBI taxonomy): Eukaryota > Metazoa > Chordata > Mammalia > Rodentia > Cricetidae > Peromyscus > Peromyscus eremicus. The sequence continues at coordinate 21,173 of NW_026736958.1, read as the reverse complement.
GCTTTTGAGAAAACAGCACTCTTCTACTCTCCTGTGTTTCCTATAGGGCCAGAACATTGAGCTTGCTCAGAACAAAAGAACTGTGCTTCCTACACACACGGGGCATATCTAGTTCAACTCTGCTTAGGAAACTGACAAGAACAGTAGCTTCTCTTCAGTCCAATACACTGTACTTGCTGGGAACAGACGCGAGTGCTATTTGCACTGTGTATGGCAATGGGAGCGCAATAGTGACTCTTCTTAGCAGAAAACAACTCTTGCTCGTAGGACCAGAAACTGCATGGGATTCAACTCCGTTTAGGACTGGGAAACAAACGCTAGCTCGCCTTGCAAGAAACACACTCTGCTTTTGAGAAAACAGCACTCTTCTACTCTCCTGTGTTTCCTATAGGGCCAGAACAGTGAGCTTGCTCAGAACAAAAGAACTGTGCTTCCTACACACACGGGGCATATCTAGTTCAACTCTGCTTAGGAAACTGACAAGAACAGTAGCTTCTCTTCAGTCCAATACACTGTACTTGCTGGGAACAGACGCGAGTGCTATTTGCACTGTGTATGGCAATGGGAGCGCAATAGTGACTCTTCTTAGCAGAAAACAACTCTTGCTCGTAGGACCAGAAACTGCATGGGATTCAACTGCGTTTAGGACTGGGAAACAAACGCTAGCTCGCCTTGCAAGAAACACACTCTGCTTTTGAGAAAACAGCACTCTTCTACTCTCCTGTGTTTCCTATAGGGCCAGAACAGTGAGCTTGTTCAGAACAAAAGAACTGTGCTTCCTACACACACGGGGCATATCTAGTTCAACTCTGCTTAGGAAACTGACAAGAACAGTAGCTTCTCTTCAGTCCAATACACTGTACTTGCTGGGAACAGACGCGAGTGCTATTTGCACTGTGTATGGCAATGGGAGCGCAATAGTGACTCTTCTTAGCAGAAAACAACTCTTGCTCGTAGGACCAGAAACTGCATGGGATTCAACTCCGTTTAGGACTGGGAAACAAACGGTAGCTCGCCTTGCAAGAAACACACTCTGCTTTTGAGAAAACAGCACTCTTCTACTCTCCTGTGTTTCCTATAGGGCCAGAACATTGAGCTTGCTCAGAACAAAAGAACTGTGCTTCCTACACACACGGGGCATATCTAGTTCAACTCTGCTTAGGAAACTGACAAGAACAGTAGCTTCTCTTCAGTCCAATACACTGTACTTGCTGGGAACAGACGCGAGTGCTATTTGCACTGTGTATGGCAATGGGAGCGCAATAGTGACTCTTCTTAGCAGAAAACAACTCTTGCTCGTAGGACCAGAAACTGCATGGGATTCAACTCTGTTTAGGACTGGGAAACAAACGCTAGCTCGCCTTGCAAGAAACACACTCTGCTTTTGAGAAAACAGCACTCTTCTACTCTCCTGTGTTTCCTATAGGGCCAGAACAGTGAGCTTGCTCAGAACAAAAGAACTGTGCTTCCTACACACACGGGGCATATCTAGTTCAACTCTGCTTAGGAAACTGACAAGAACAGTAGCTTCTCTTCAGTCCAATACACTGTACTTGCTGGGAACAGACGCGAGTGCTATTTGCACTGTGTATGGCAATGGGAGCGCAATAGTGACTCTTCTTAGCAGAAAACAACTCTTGCTCGTAGGACCAGAAACTGCATGGGATTCAACTCCGTTTAGGACTGGGAAACAAACGCTAGCTCGCCTTGCAAGAAACACACTCTGCTTTTGAGAAAACAGCACTCTTCTACTCTCCTGTGTTTCCTATAGGGCCAGAACAGTGAGCTTGCTCAGAACAAAAGAACTGTGCTTCCTACACACACGGGGCATATCTAGTTCAACTCTGCTTAGGAAACTGACAAGAACAGTAGCTTCTCTTCAGTCCAATACACTGTACTTGCTGGGAACAGACGCGAGTGCTATTTGCACTGTGTATGGCAAAGGGAGCGCAATAGTGACACTTCTTAGCAGAAAACAACTCTTGCTCGTAGGACCAGAAACTGCATGGGATTCAACTCCCTTTAGGACTGGGAAACAAACGCTAGTTCGCCTTGCAAGAAACACACTCTGCTTTTGAGAAAACAGCACTCTTCTACTCTCCTGTGTTTCCTATAGGGCCAGAACAGTGAGCTTGCTCAGAACAAAAGAACTGTGCTTCCTACACACACGGGGCATATCTAGTTCAACTCTGCTTAGGAAACTGACAAGAACAGTAGCTTCTCTTCAGTCCAATACACTGTACTTGCTGGGAACAGACGCGAGTGCTATTTGCACTGTGTATGGCAATGGGAGCGCAATAGTGACTCTTCTTAGCAGAAAACAACTCTTGCTCGTAGGACCAGAAACTGCATGGGATTCAACTCCGTTTAGGACTGGGAAACAAACGCTAGCTCGCCTTGCAAGAAACACACTCTGCTTTTGAGAAAACAGCACTCTTCTACTCTCCTGTGTTTCCTATAGGGCCAGAACAGTGAGCTTGCTCAGAACAAAAGAACTGTGCTTCCTACACACACGGGGCATATCTAGTTCAACTCTGCTTAGGAAACTGACAAGAACAGTAGCTTCTCTTCAGTCCAATACACTGTACTTGCTGGGAACAGACGCGAGTGCTATTTGCACTGTGTATGGCAATGGGAGCGCAATAGTGACTCTTCTTAGCAGAAAACAACTCTTGCTCGTAGGACCAGAAACTGCATGGGATTCAACTCCGTTTAGGACTGGGAAACAAACGCTAGCTCGCCTTGCAAGAAACACACTCTGCTTTTGAGAAAACAGCACTCTTCTACTCTCCTGTGTTTCCTATAGGGCCAGAACAGTGAGCTTGCTCAGAACAAAAGAACTGTGCTTCCTACACACACGGGGCATATCTAGTTCAACTCTGCTTAGGAAACTGACAAGAACAGTAGCTTCTCTTCAGTCCAATACACTGTACTTAATGGGAACAGACGCGAGTGCTATTTGCACTGTGTGTGGCAATGGGAGCGCAATAGTGACTCTTCTTAGCAGAAAACAACTCTTGCTCGTAGGACCAGAAACTGCATGGGATTCAACTCCGTTTAGGACTGGGAAACATACGCTAGCTTGCCTTGCAAGAAACACACTCTGCTTTTGAGAAAACAGCACTCTTCTACTCTCCTGTGTTTCCTATAGGGCCAGAACAGTGAGCTTGCTCAGAACAAAAGAACTGTGATTCCTGCACACACGGGGCATATCTAGTTCAACTCTGCTTAGGAAACTGACAAGAACAGTAGCTTCTCTTCAGTCCAATACACTGTACTTGCTGGGAACAGACGCGAGTGCTATTTGCACTGTGTATGGCAATGGGAGCGCAATAGTGACTCTTCTTAGCAGAAAACAACTCTTGCTCGTAGGACCAGAAACTGCATGGGATTCAACTCCGTTTAGGACTGGGAAACAAACGCTAGCTCGCCTTGCAAGAAACACACTCTGCTTTTGAGAAAACAGCACTCTTCTACTCTCCTGTGTTTCCTATAGGGCCAGAACAGTGAGCTTGCTCAGAACAAAAGAACTGTGCTTCCTACACACACGGGGCATATCTAGTTCAATCTGCTTAGGAAACTGACAAGAACAGTAGCTTCTCTTCAGTCCAATACACTGTACTTGCTGGGAACAGACGCGAGTGCTATTTGCACTGTGTATGGCAATGGGAGCGCAATAGTGACTCTTCTTAGCAGAAAACAACTCTTGCTCGTAGGACCAGAAACTGCATGGGATTCAACTCCGTTTAGGACTGGGAAACAAACGGTAGCTCGCCTTGCAAGAAACACACTCTGCTTTTGAGAAAACAGCACTCTTCTACTCTCCTGTGTTTCCTATAGGGCCAGAACATTGAGCTTGCTCAGAACAAAAGAACTGTGCTTCCTACACACACGGGGCATATCTAGTTCAACTCTGCTTAGGAAACTGACAAGAACAGTAGCTTCTCTTCAGTCCAATACACTGTACTTGCTGGGAACAGACGCGAGTGCTATTTGCACTGTGTATGGCAATGGGAGCGCAATAGTGACTCTTCTTAGCAGAAAACAACTCTTGCTCGTAGGACCAGAAACTGCATGGGATTCAACTCCGTTTAGGACTGGGAAACAAACGCTAGCTCGCCTTGCAAGAAACACACTCTGCTTTTGAGAAAACAGCACTCTTCTACTCTCCTGTGTTTCCTATAGGGCCAGAACAGTGAGCTTGCTCAGAACAAAAGAACTGTGCTTCCTACACACACGGGGCATATCTAGTTCAACTCTGCTTAGGAAACTGACAAGAACAGTAGCTTCTCTTCAGTCCAATACACTGTACTTGCTGGGAACAGACGCGAGTGCTATTTGCACTGTGTATGGCAATGGGAGCGCAATAGTGACTCTTCTTAGCAGAAAACAACTCTTGCTCGTAGGACCAGAAACTGCATGGGATTCAACTCCGTTTAGGACTGGGAAACAAACGCTAGCTCGCCTTGCAAGAAACACACTCTGCTTTTGAGAAAACAGCACTCTTCTACTCTCCTGTGTTTCCTATAGGGCCAGAACAGTGAGCTTGCTCAGAACAAAAGAACTGTGCTTCCTACACACACGGGGCATATCTAGTTCAACTCTGCTTAGGAAACTGACAAGAACAGTAGCTTCTCTTCAGTCCAATACACTGTACTTGCTGGGAACAGACGCGAGTGCTATTTGCACTGTGTATGGCAATGGGAGCGCAATAGTGACTCTTCTTAGCAGAAAACAACTCTTGCTCGTAGGACCAGAAACTGCATGGGATTCAACTCCGTTTAGGACTGGGAAACAAACGCTAGCTCGCCTTGCAAGAAACACACTCTGCTTTTGAGAAAACAGCACTCTTCTACTCTCCTGTGTTTCCTATAGGGCCAGAACAGTGAGCTTGCTCAGAACAAAAGAACTGTGCTTCCTACACACACGGGGCATATCTAGTTCAACTCTGCTTAGGAAACTGACAAGAACAGTAGCTTCTCTTCAGTCCAATACACTGTACTTGCTGGGAACAGACGCGAGTGCTATTTGCACTGTGTATGGCAATGGGAGCGCAATAGTGACTCTTCTTAGCAGAAAACAACTCTTGCTCGTAGGACCAGAAACTGCATGGGATTCAACTCCGTTTAGGACTGGGAAACAAACGCTAGCTCGCCTTACAAGAAACACACTCTGCTTTTGAGAAAACAGCACTCTTCTACTCTCCTGTGTTTCCTATAGGGCCAGAACAGTGAGCTTGTTCAGAACAAAAGAACTGTGCTTCCTACACACACGGGGCATATCTAGTTCAACTCTGCTTAGGAAACTGACAAGAACAGTAGCTTCTCTTCAGTCCAATACACTGTACTTGCTGGGAACAGACGCGAGTGCTATTTGCACTGTGTATGGCAATGGGAGCGCAATAGTGACTCTTCTTAGCAGAAAACAACTCTTGCTCGTAGGACCAGAAACTGCATGGGATTCAACTCCGTTTAGGACTGGGAAACAAACGCTAGCTCGCCTTGCAAGAAACACACTCTGCTTTTGAGAAAACAGCACTCTTCTACTCTCCTGTGTTTCCTATAGGGCCAGAACAGTGAGCTTGCTCAGAACAAAAGAACTGTGCTTCCTACACACACGGGGCATATCTAGTTCAACTCTGCTTAGGAAACTGACAAGAACAGTAGCTTCTCTTCAGTCCAATACACTGTACTTGCTGGGAACAGACGCGAGTGCTATTTGCACTGTGTATGGCAAAGGGAGCGCAATAGTGACACTTCTTAGCAGAAAACAACTCTTGCTCGTAGGACCAGAAACTGCATGGGATTCAACTCCCTTTAGGACTGGGAAACAAACGCTAGTTCGCCTTGCAAGAAACACACTCTGCTTTTGAGAAAACAGCACTCTTCTACTCTCCTGTGTTTCCTATAGGGCCAGAACAGTGAGCTTGCTCAGAACAAAAGAACTGTGCTTCCTACACACACGGGGCATATCTAGTTCAACTCTGCTTAGGAAACTGACAAGAACAGTAGCTTCTCTTCAGTCCAATACACTGTACTTGCTGGGAACAGACGCGAGTGCTATTTGCACTGTGTATGGCAATGGGAGCACAATAGTGACTCTTCTTAGCAGAAAACAACTCTTGCTCGTAGGACCAGAAACTGCATGGGATTCAACTCCGTTTAGGACTGGGAAACAAACGCTAGCTCGCCTTGCAAGAAACACACTCTGCTTTTGAGAAAACAGCACTCTTCTACTCTCCTGTGTTTCCTATAGGGCCAGAACAGTGAGCTTGCTCAGAACAAAAGAACTGTGCTTCCTACACACACGGGGCATATCTAGTTCAACTCTGCTTAGGAAACTGACAAGAACAGTAGCTTCTCTTCAGTCCAATACACTGTACTTGCTGGGAACAGACGCGAGTGCTATTTGCACTGTGTATGGCAATGGGAGCGCAATAGTGACTCTTCTTAGCAGAAAACAACTCTTGCTCGTAGGACCAGAAACTGCATGGGATTCAACTCCGTTTAGGACTGGGAAACAAACGCTAGCTCGCCTTGCAAGAAACACACTCTGCTTTTGAGAAAACAGCACTCTTCTACTCTCCTGTGTTTCCTATAGGGCCAGAACAGTGAGCTTGCTCAGAACAAAAGAACTGTGCTTCCTACACACACGGGGCATATCTAGTTCAACTCTGCTTAGGAAACTGACAAGAACAGTAGCTTCTCTTCAGTCCAATACACTGTACTTGCTGGGAACAGACGCGAGTGCTATTTGCACTGTGTGTGGCAATGGGAGCACAATAGTGACTCTTCTTAGCAGAAAACAACTCTTGCTCGTAGGACCAGAAACTGCATGGGATTCAACTCCCTTTAGGACTGGGAAACATACGCTAGCTTGCCTTGCAAGAAACACACTCTGCTTTTGAGAAAACAGCACTCTTCTACTCTCCTGTGTTTCCTATAGGGCCAGAACAGTGAGCTTGCTCAGAACAAAAGAACTGTGATTCCTGCACACACGGGGCATATCTAGTTCAACTCTGCTTAGGAAACTGACAAGAACAGTAGCTTCTCTTCAGTCCAATACACTGTACTTGCTGGGAACAGACGCGAGTGCTATTTGCACTGTTTATGGCAATGGGAGCGCAATAGTGACTCTTCTTAGCAGAAAACAACTCTTGCTCGTAGGACCAGAAACTGCATGGGATTCAACTCCGTTTAGGACTGGGAAACAAACGCTAGCTCGCCTTGCAAGAAACACACTCTGCTTTTGAGAAAACAGCACTCTTCTACTCTCCTGTGTTTCCTATAGGGCCAGAACAGTGAGCTTGCTCAGAACAAAAGAACTGTGCTTCCTACACACACGGGGCATATCTAGTTCAATCTGCTTAGGAAACTGACAAGAACAGTAGCTTCTCTTCAGTCCAATACACTGTACTTGCTGGGAACAGACGCGAGTGCTATTTGCACTGTGTATGGCAATGGGAGCGCAATAGTGACTCTTCTTAGCAGAAAACAACTCTTGCTCGTAGGACCAGAAACTGCATGGGATTCAACTCCGTTTAGGACTGGGAAACAAATGGTAGCTCGCCTTGCAAGAAACACACTCTGCTTTTGAGAAAACAGCACTCTTCTACTCTCCTGTGTTTCCTATAGGGCCAGAACATTGAGCTTGCTCAGAACAAAAGAACTGTGCTTCCTACACACACGGGGCATATCTAGTTCAACTCTGCTTAGGAAACTGACAAGAACAGTAACTTCTCTTCAGTCCAATACACTGTACTTGCTGGGAACAGACGCGAGTGCTATTTGCACTGTGTATGGCAATGGGAGCGCAATAGTTACTCTTCTTAGCAGAAAACAACTCTTGCTCGTAGGACCAGAAACTGCATGGGGTTCAACTCCCTTTAGGACTGGGAAACAAACGGTAGCTCGCCTTGCAAGAAACACACTCTGCTTTTGAGAAAACAGCACTCTTCTACTCTCCTGTGTTTCCTATAGGGCCAGAACATTGAGCTTGCTCAGAACAAAAGAACTGTGCTTCCTACACACACGGGGCATATCTAGTTCAACTCTGCTTAGGAAACTGACAAGAACAGTAGCTTCTCTTCAGTCCAATACACTGTACTTGCTGGGAACAGACGCGAGTGCTATTTGCACTGTGTATGGCAATGGGAGCGCAATAGTGACTCTTCTTAGCAGAAAACAACTCTTGCTCGTCGGACCAGAAACTGCATGGGATTCAACTGATTCAACTCCGTTTAGGACTGGGAAACAAACGCTAGCTCGCCTTACAAGAAACACACTCTGCTTTTTAGAAAACAGCACTCTTCTACTCTCCTGTGTTTCCTATAGGGCCAGAACAGTGAGCTTGTTCAGAACAAAAGAACTGTGCTTCCTACACACACGGGGCATATCTAGTTCAACTCTGCTTAGGAAACTGACAAGAACAGTAGCTTCTCTTCAGTCCAATACACTGTACTTGCTGGGAACAGACGCGAGTGCTATTTGCACTGTGTATGGCAATGGGAGCGCAATAGTGACTCTTCTTAGCAGAAAACAACTCTTGCTCGTAGGACCAGAAACTGCATGGGATTCAACTCCGTTTAGGACTGGGAAACAAACGCTAGATCGCCTTGCAAGAAACACACTCTGCTTTTGAGAAAACAGCACTCTTCTACTCTCCTGTGTTTCCTATAGGGCCAGAACAGTGAGCTTGCTCAGAACAAAAGAACTGTGCTTCCTACACACACGGGGCATATCTAGTTCAACTCTGCTTAGGAAACTGACAAGAACAGTAGCTTCTCTTCAGTCCAATACACTGTACTTGCTGGGAACAGACGCGAGTGCTATTTGCACTGTGTATTATGGCAATGGGAGCGCAATAGTGACTCTTCTTAGCAGAAAACAACTCTTGCTCGTAGGACCAGAAACTGCATGGGATTCAACTCCGTTTAGGACTGGGAAACAAACGCTAGCTCGCCTTGCAAGAAACACACTCTGCTTTTGAGAAAACAGCACTCTTCTACTCTCCTGTGTTTCCAATAGGGCCAGAACATTGAGCTTGCTCAGAACAAATGAACTGTGCTTCCTAGACACACGGGGCATATCTAGTTCAACTCTGCTTAGGAAACTGACAAGAACAGTAGCTTCTCTTCAGTCCAATACACTGTACTTGCTGGGAACAGACGCCAGTGCTATTTGCACTGTGTATGGCAATGGGAGCGCAATAGTGACTCTTCTTAGCAGAAAACAACTCTTGCTCGTAGGACCAGAAACTGCATGGGATTCAACTCCGTTTAAGACTGGGAAACAAACGCTAGCTCGCCTTGCAAGAAACACACTCTGCTTTTGAGAAAACAGCACTCTTCTACTCTCCTGTGTTTCCTATAGGGCCAGAACAGTGAGCTTGCTCAGAACAAAAGAACTGTGCTTCCTACACACACGGGGCATATCTAGTTCAACTCTGCTTAGTAAACTGACAAGAACAGTAGCTTCTCTTCAGTCCAATACACTGTACTTGCTGGGAACAGACGCGAGTGCTATTTGCACTGTGTATGGCAATGGGAGCGCAATAGTGACTCTTCTTAGCAGAAAACAACTCTTGCTCGTAGGACCAGAAACTGCATGGGATTCAACTCCGTTTAGGACTGGGAAACAAACGGTAGCTCGCCTTGCAAGAAACACACTCTGCTTTTGAGAAAACAGCACTCTTCTACTCTCCTGTGTTTCCTATAGGGCCAGAACATTGAGCTTGCTCAGAACAAAAGAACTGTGCTTCCTACACACACGGGGCATATCTAGTTCAACTCTGCTTAGGAAACTGACAAGAACAGTAGCTTCTCTTCAGTCCAATACACTGTACTTGCTGGGAACAGACGCGAGTGCTATTTGCACTGTGTATGGCAATGGGAGCGCAATAGTGACTCTTCTTAGCAGAAAACAACTCTTGCTCGTAGGACCAGAAACTGCATGGGATTCAACTCCGTTTAGGACTGGGAAACAAACGCTAGCTCGCCTTGCAAGAAACACACTCTGCTTTTGAGAAAACAGCACTCTTCTACTCTCCTGTGTTTCCTATAGGGCCAGAACAGTGAGCTTGCTCAGAACAAAAGAACTGTGCTTCCTACACACACGGGGCATATCTAGTTCAACTCTGCTTAGGAAACTGACAAGAACAGTAGCTTCTCTTCAGTCCAATACACTGTACTTGCTGGGAACAGACGCGAGTGCTATTTGCACTGTGTATGGCAATGGGAGCGCAATAGTGACTCTTCTTAGCAGAAAACAACTCTTGCTCGTAGGACCAGAAACTGCATGGGATTCAACTGCGTTTAGGACTGGGAAACAAACGCTAGCTCGCCTTGCAAGAAACACACTCTGCTTTTGAGAAAACAGCACTCTTCTACTCTCCTGTGTTTCCTATAGGGCCAGAACAGTGAGCTTGTTCAGAACAAAAGAACTGTGCTTCCTACACACACGGGGCATATCTAGTTCAACTCTGCTTAGGAAACTGACAAGAACAGTAGCTTCTCTTCAGTCCAATACACTGTACTTGCTGGGAACAGACGCGAGTGCTATTTGCACTGTGTATGGCAATGGGAGCGCAATAGTGACTCTTCTTAGCAGAAAACAACTCTTGCTCGTAGGACCAGAAACTGCATGGGATTCAACTCCGTTTAGGACTGGGAAACAAACGGTAGCTCGCCTTGCAAGAAACACACTCTGCTTTTGAGAAAACAGCACTCTTCTACTCTCCTGTGTTTCCTATAGGGCCAGAACATTGAGCTTGCTCAGAACAAAAGAACTGTGCTTCCTACACACACGGGGCATATCTAGTTCAACTCTGCTTAGGAAACTGACAAGAACAGTAGCTTCTCTTCAGTCCAATACACTGTACTTGCTGGGAACAGACGCGAGTGCTATTTGCACTGTGTATGGCAATGGGAGCGCAATAGTGACTCTTCTTAGCAGAAAACAACTCTTGCTCGTAGGACCAGAAACTGCATGGGATTCAACTCTGTTTAGGACTGGGAAACAAACGCTAGCTCGCCTTGCAAGAAACACACTCTGCTTTTGAGAAAACAGCACTCTTCTACTCTCCTGTGTTTCCTATAGGGCCAGAACAGTGAGCTTGCTCAGAACAAAAGAACTGTGCTTCCTACACACACGGGGCATATCTAGTTCAACTCTGCTTAGGAAACTGACAAGAACAGTAGCTTCTCTTCAGTCCAATACACTGTACTTGCTGGGAACAGACGCGAGTGCTATTTGCACTGTGTATGGCAATGGGAGCGCAATAGGGACTCTTCTTAGCAGAAAACAACTCTTGCTCGTAGGACCAGAAACTGCATGGGATTCAACTGCGTTTAGGACTGGGAAACACACGCTAGCTCGCCTTGCAAGAAACACACTCTGCTTTTGAGAAAACAGCACTCTTCTACTCTCCTGTGTTTCCTATAGGGCCAGAACAGTGAGCTTGCTCAGAACAAAAGAACTGTGCTTCCTACACACACGGGGCATATCTAGTTCAACTCTGCTTAGGAAACTGACAAGAACAGTAGCTTCTCTTCAGTCCAATACACTGTACTTGCTGGGAACAGACGCGAGTGCTATTTGCACTGTGTATGGCAATGGGAGCGCAATAGTGACTCTTCTTAGCAGAAAACAACTCTTGCTCGTAGGACCAGAAACTGCATGGGATTCAACTCCGTTTAGGACTGGGAAACAAACGGTAGCTCGCCTTGCAAGAAACACACTCTGCTTTTGAGAAAACAGCACTCTTCTACTCTCCTGTGTTTCCTATAGGGCCAGAACATTGAGCTTGCTCAGAACAAAAGAACTGTGCTTCCTACACACACGGGGCATATCTAGTTCAACTCTGCTTAGGAAACTGACAAGAACAGTAGCTTCTCTTCAGTCCAATACACTGTACTTGCTGGGAACAGACGCGAGTGCTATTTGCACTGTGTATGGCAATGGGAGCGCAATAGTGACTGTTCTTAGCAGAAAACAACTCTTGCTCGTAGGACCAGAAACTGCATGGGATTCAACTCCGTTTAGGACTGGGAAACAAACGCTAGCTCGCCTTGCAAGAAACACACTCTGCTTTTGAGAAAACAGCACTCTTCTACTCTCCTGTGTTTCCTATAGGGCCAGAACAGTGAGCTTGCTCAGAACAAAAGAACTGTGCTTCCTACACACACGGGGCATATCTAGTTCAACTCTGCTTAGGAAACTGACAAGAACAGTAGCTTCTCTTCAGTCCAATACACTGTACTTGCTGGGAACAGACGCGAGTGCTATTTGCACTGTGTATGGCAATGGGAGCGCAATAGTGACTCTTCTTAGCAGAAAACAACTCTTGCTCGTAGGACCAGAAACTGCATGGGATTCAACTCCGTTAGGACTGGGAAACAAATGCTAGCTCGCCTTGCAAGAAACACACTCTGCTTTTGAGAAAACAGCACTCTTCTACTCTCCTGTGTTTCCTATAGGGCCAGAACAGTGAGCTTGCTCAGAACAAAAGAACTGTGCTTCCTACACACACGGGGCATATCTAGTTCAACTCTGCTTAGGAAACTGACAAGAACAGTAGCTTCTCTTCAGTCCAATACACTGTACTTGCTGGGAACAGACGCGAGTGCTATTTGCACTGTGTATGGCAATGGGAGCGCAATAGTGACTCTTCTTAGCAGAAAACAACTCTTGCTCGTAGGACCAGAAACTGCATGGGATTCAACTCCGTTTAGGACTGGGAAACAAACGCTAGCTCGCCTTGCAAGAAACACACTCTGCTTTTGAGAAAACAGCACTCTTCTACTCTCCTGTGTTTCCTATAGGGCCAGAACATTGAGCTTGCTCAGAACAAAAGAACTGTGCTTCCTACACACACGGGGCATATCTAGTTCAACTCTGCTTAGGAAACTGACAAGAACAGTAGCTTCTCTTCAGTCCAATACACTGTACTTGCTGGGAACAGACGCGAGTGCTATTTGCACTGTGTATGGCAATGGGAGCGCAATAGTGACTCTTCTTAGCAGAAAACAACTCTTGCTCGTAGGACCAGAAACTGCATGGGATTCAACTCCGTTTAGGACTGGGAAACAAACGCTAGCTCGCCTTGCAAGAAACACACTCTGCTTTTGAGAAAACAGCACTCTTCTACTCTCCTGTGTTTCCTATAGGGCCAGAACAGTGAGCTTGCTCAGAACAAAAGAACTGTGCTTCCTACACACACGGGGCATATCTAGTTCAACTCTGCTTAGGAAACTGACAAGAACAGTAGCTTCTCTTCAGTCCAATACACTGTACTTGCTGGGAACAGACGCGAGTGCTATTTGCACTGTGTATGGCAATGGGAGCGCAATAGTGACTCTTCTTAGCAGAAAACAACTCTTGCTCGTAGGACCAGAAACTGCATGGGATTCAACTCCGTTTAGGACTGGGAAACAAACGCTAGCTCGCCTTGCAAGAAACACACTCTGCTTTTGAGAAAACAGCACTCTTCTACTCTCCTGTGTTTCCTATAGGGCCAGAACAGTGAGCTTGCTCAGAACAAAAGAACTGTGCTTCCTACACACACGGGGCATATCTAGTTCAACTCTGCTTAGGAAACTGACAAGAACAGTAGCTTCTCTTCAGTCCAATACACTGTACTTGCTGGGAACAGACGCGAGTGCTATTTGCACTGTGTATGGCAATGGGAGCGCAATAGTGACTCTTCTTAGCAGAAAACAACTCTTGCTCGTAGGACCAGAAACTGCATGGGATTCAACTCCGTTTAGGACTGGGAAACAAACGCTAGCTCGCCTTGCAAGAAACACACTCTGCTTTTGAGAAAACAGCACTCTTCTACTCTCCTGTGTTTCCTATAGGGCCAGAACAGTGAGCTTGCTCAGAACAAAAGAACTGTGCTTCCTACACACACGGGGCATATCTAGTTCAACTCTGCTTAGGAAACTGACAAGAACAGTAGCTTCTCTTCAGTCCAATACACTGTACTTGCTGGGAACAGACGCGAGTGCTATTTGCACTGTGTATGGCAATGGGAGCGCAATAGTGACTCTTCTTAGCAGAAAACAACTCTTGCTCGTAGGACCAGAAACTGCATGGGATTCAACTCCGTTTAGGACTGGGAAACAAACGCTAGCTCGCCTTACAAGAAACACACTCTGCTTTTGAGAAAACAGCACTCTTCTACTCTCCTGTGTTTCCTATAGGGCCAGAACAGTGAGCTTGTTCAGAACAAAAGAACTGTGCTTCCTACACACACGGGGCATATCTAGTTCAACTCTGCTTAGGAAACTGACAAGAACAGTAGCTTCTCTTCAGTCCAATACACTGTACTTGCTGGGAACAGACGCGAGTGCTATTTGCACTGTGTATGGCAATGGGAGCGCAATAGTGACTCTTCTTAGCAGAAAACAACTCTTGCTCGTAGGACCAGAAACTGCATGGGATTCAACTCCGTTTAGGACTGGGAAACAAACGCTAGCTCGCCTTGCAAGAAACACACTCTGCTTTTGAGAAAACAGCACTCTTCTACTCTCCTGTGTTTCCTATAGGGCCAGAACAGTGAGCTTGCTCAGAACAAAAGAACTGTGCTTCCTACACACACGGGGCATATCTAGTTCAACTCTGCTTAGGAAACTGACAAGAACAGTAGCTTCTCTTCAGTCCAATACACTGTACTTGCTGGGAACAGACGCGAGTGCTATTTGCACTGTGTATGGCAAAGGGAGCGCAATAGTGACACTTCTTAGCAGAAAACAACTCTTGCTCGTAGGACCAGAAACTGCATGGGATTCAACTCCCTTTAGGACTGGGAAACAAACGCTAGTTCGCCTTGCAAGAAACACACTCTGCTTTTGAGAAAACAGCACTCTTCTACTCTCCTGTGTTTCCTATAGGGCCAGAACAGTGAGCTTGCTCAGAACAAAAGAACTGTGCTTCCTACACACACGGGGCATATCTAGTTCAACTCTGCTTAGGAAACTGACAAGAACAGTAGCTTCTCTTCAGTCCAATACACTGTACTTGCTGGGAACAGACGCGAGTGCTATTTGCACTGTGTATGGCAATGGGAGCGCAATAGTGACTCTTCTTAGCAGAAAACAACTCTTGCTCGTAGGACCAGAAACTGCATGGGATTCAACTCCGTTTAGGACTGGGAAACAAACGCTAGCTCGCCTTGCAAGAAACACACTCTGCTTTTGAGAAAACAGCACTCTTCTACTCTCCTGTGTTTCCTATAGGGCCAGAACAGTGAGCTTGCTCAGAACAAAAGAACTGTGCTTCCTACACACACGGGGCATATCTAGTTCAACTCTGCTTAGGAAACTGACAAGAACAGTAGCTTCTCTTCAGTCCAATACACTGTACTTGCTGGGAACAGACGCGAGTGCTATTTGCACTGTGTATGGCAATGGGAGCGCAATAGTGACTCTTCTTAGCAGAAAACAACTCTTGCTCGTAGGACCAGAAACTGCATGGGATTCAACTCCGTTTAGGACTGGGAAACAAACGCTAGCTCGCCTTGCAAGAAACACACTCTGCTTTTGAGAAAACAGCACTCTTCTACTCTCCTGTGTTTCCTATAGGGCCAGAACAGTGAGCTTGCTCAGAACAAAAGAACTGTGCTTCCTACACACACGGGGCATATCTAGTTCAACTCTGCTTAGGAAACTGACAAGAACAGTAGCTTCTCTTCAGTCCAATACACTGTACTTGCTGGGAACAGACGCGAGTGCTATTTGCACTGTGTATGGCAATGGGAGCGCAATAGTGACTCTTCTTAGCAGAAAACAACTCTTGCTCGTAGGACCAGAAACTGCATGGGATTCAACTCCGTTTAGGACTGGGAAACAAACGCTAGCTCGCCTTACAAGAAACACACTCTGCTTTTGAGAAAACAGCACTCTTCTACTCTCCTGTGTTTCCTATAGGGCCAGAACAGTGAGCTTGTTCAGAACAAAAGAACTGTGCTTCCTACACACACGGGGCATATCTAGTTCAACTCTGCTTAGGAAACTGACAAGAACAGTAGCTTCTCTTCAGTCCAATACACTGTACTTGCTGGGAACAGACGCGAGTGCTATTTGCACTGTGTATGGCAATGGGAGCGCAATAGTGACTCTTCTTAGCAGAAAACAACTCTTGCTCGTAGGACCAGAAACTGCATGGGATTCAACTCCGTTTAGGACTGGGAAACAAACGCTAGCTCGCCTTGCAAGAAACACACTCTGCTTTTGAGAAAACAGCACTCTTCTACTCTCCTGTGTTTCCTATAGGGCCAGAACAGTGAGCTTGCTCAGAACAAAAGAACTGTGCTTCCTACACACACGGGGCATATCTAGTTCAACTCTGCTTAGGAAACTGACAAGAACAGTAGCTTCTCTTCAGTCCAATACACTGTACTTGCTGGGAACAGACGCGAGTGCTATTTGCACTGTGTATGGCAAAGGGAGCGCAATAGTGACACTTCTTAGCAGAAAACAACTCTTGCTCGTAGGACCAGAAACTGCATGGGATTCAACTCCCTTTAGGACTGGGAAACAAACGCTAGTTCGCCTTGCAAGAAACACACTCTGCTTTTGAGAAAACAGCACTCTTCTACTCTCCTGTGTTTCCTATAGGGCCAGAACAGTGAGCTTGCTCAGAACAAAAGAACTGTGCTTCCTACACACACGGGGCATATCTAGTTCAACTCTGCTTAGGAAACTGACAAGAACAGTAGCTTCTCTTCAGTCCAATACACTGTACTTGCTGGGAACAGACGCGAGTGCTATTTGCACTGTGTATGGCAATGGGAGCGCAATAGTGACTCTTCTTAGCAGAAAACAACTCTTGCTCGTAGGACCAGAAACTGCATGGGATTCAACTCCGTTTAGGACTGGGAAACAAACGCTAGCTCGCCTTGCAAGAAACACACTCTGCTTTTGAGAAAACAGCACTCTTCTACTCTCCTGTGTTTCCTATAGGGCCAGAACAGTGAGCTTGCTCAGAACAAAAGAACTGTGCTTCCTACACACACGGGGCATATCTAGTTCAACTCTGCTTAGGAAACTGACAAGAACAGTAGCTTCTCTTCAGTCCAATACACTGTACTTGCTGGGAACAGACGCGAGTGCTATTTGCACTGTGTATGGCAATGGGAGCGCAATAGTGACTCTTCTTAGCAGAAAACAACTCTTGCTCGTAGGACCAGAAACTGCATGGGATTCAACTCCGTTTAGGACTGGGAAACAAACGCTAGCTCGCCTTGCAAGAAACACACTCTGCTTTTGAGAAAACAGCACTCTTCTACTCTCCTGTGTTTCCTATAGGGCCAGAACAGTGAGCTTGCTCAGAACAAAAGAACTGTGCTTCCTACACACACGGGGCATATCTAGTTCAACTCTGCTTAGGAAACTGACAAGAACAGTAGCTTCTCTTCAGTCCAATACACTGTACTTGCTGGGAACAGACGCGAGTGCTATTTGCACTGTGTGTGGCAATGGGAGCACAATAGTGACTCTTCTTAGCAGAAAACAACTCTTGCTCGTAGGACCAGAAACTGCATGGGATTCAACTCCGTTTAGGACTGGGAAACATACGCTAGCTTGCCTTGCAAGAAACACACTCTGCTTTTGAGAAAACAGCACTCTTCTACTCTCCTGTGTTTCCTATAGGGCCAGAACAGTGAGCTTGCTCAGAACAAAAGAACTGTGATTCCTGCACACACGGGGCATATCTAGTTCAACTCTGCTTAGGAAACTGACAAGAACAGTAGCTTCTCTTCAGTCCAATACACTGTACTTGCTGGGAACAGACGCGAGTGCTATTTGCACTGTTTATGGCAATGGGAGCGCAATAGTGACTCTTCTTAGCAGAAAACAACTCTTGCTCGTAGGACCAGAAACTGCATGGGATTCAACTCCGTTTAGGACTGGGAAACAAACGCTAGCTCGCCTTGCAAGAAACACACTCTGCTTTTGAGAAAACAGCACTCTTCTACTCTCCTGTGTTTCCTATAGGGCCAGAACAGTGAGCTTGCTCAGAACAAAAGAACTGTGCTTCCTACACACACGGGGCATATCTAGTTCAATCTGCTTAGGAAACTGACAAGAACAGTAGCTTCTCTTCAGTCCAATACACTGTACTTGCTGGGAACAGACGCGAGTGCTATTTGCACTGTGTATGGCAATGGGAGCGCAATAGTGACTCTTCTTAGCAGAAAACAACTCTTGCTCGTAGGACCAGAAACTGCATGGGATTCAACTCCGTTTAGGACTGGGAAACAAACGGTAGCTCGCCTTGCAAGAAACACACTCTGCTTTTGAGAAAACAGCACTCTTCTACTCTCCTGTGTTTCCTATAGGGCCAGAACATTGAGCTTGCTCAGAACAAAAGAACTGTGCTTCCTACACACACGGGGCATATCTAGTTCAACTCTGCTTAGGAAACTGACAAGAACAGTAACTTCTCTTCAGTCCAATACACTGTACTTGCTGGGAACAGACGCGAGTGCTATTTGCACTGTGTATGGCAATGGGAGCGCAATAGTTACTCTTCTTAGCAGAAAACAACTCTTGCTCGTAGGACCAGAAACTGCATGGGATTCAACTCCCTTTAGGACTGGGAAACAAACGGTAGCTCGCCTTGCAAGAAACACACTCTGCTTTTGAGAAAACAGCACTCTTCTACTCTCCTGTGTTTCCTATAGGGCCAGAACATTGAGCTTGCTCAGAACAAAAGAACTGTGCTTCCTACACACACGGGGCATATCTAGTTCAACTCTGCTTAGGAAACTGACAAGAACAGTAGCTTCTCTTCAGTCCAATACACTGTACTTGCTGGGAACAGACGCGAGTGCTATTTGCACTGTGTATGGCAATGGGAGCGCAATAGTGACTCTTCTTAGCAGAAAACAACTCTTGCTCGTCGGACCAGAAACTGCATGGGATTCAACTGATTCAACTCCGTTTAGGACTGGGAAACAAACGCTAGCTCGCCTTACAAGAAACACACTCTGCTTTTTAGAAAACAGCACTCTTCTACTCTCCTGTGTTTCCTATAGGGCCAGAACAGTGAGCTTGTTCAGAACAAAAGAACTGTGCTTCCTACACACACGGGGCATATCTAGTTCAACTCTGCTTAGGAAACTGACAAGAACAGTAGCTTCTCTTCAGTCCAATACACTGTACTTGCTGGGAACAGACGCGAGTGCTATTTGCACTGTGTATGGCAATGGGAGCGCAATAGTGACTCTTCTTAGCAGAAAACAACTCTTGCTCGTAGGACCAGAAACTGCATGGGATTCAACTCCGTTTAGGACTGGGAAACAAACGCTAGATCGCCTTGCAAGAAACACACTCTGCTTTTGAGAAAACAGCACTCTTCTACTCTCCTGTGTTTCCTATAGGGCCAGAACAGTGAGCTTGCTCAGAACAAAAGAACTGTGCTTCCTACACACACGGGGCATATCTAGTTCAACTCTGCTTAGGAAACTGACAAGAACAGTAGCTTCTCTTCAGTCCAATACACTGTACTTGCTGGGAACAGACGCGAGTGCTATTTGCACTGTGTATTATGGCAATGGGAGCGCAATAGTGACTCTTCTTAGCAGAAAACAACTCTTGCTCGTAGGACCAGAAACTGCATGGGATTCAACTCCGTTTAGGACTGGGAAACAAACGCTAGCTCGCCTTGCAAGAAACACACTCTGCTTTTGAGAAAACAGCACTCTTCTACTCTCCTGTGTTTCCAATAGGGCCAGAACATTGAGCTTGCTCAGAACAAATGAACTGTGCTTCCTAGACACACGGGGCATATCTAGTTCAACTCTGCTTAGGAAACTGACAAGAACAGTAGCTTCTCTTCAGTCCAATACACTGTACTTGCTGGGAACAGACGCCAGTGCTATTTGCACTGTGTATGGCAATGGGAGCGCAATAGTGACTCTTCTTAGCAGAAAACAACTCTTGCTCGTAGGACCAGAAACTGCATGGGATTCAACTCCGTTTAAGACTGGGAAACAAACGCTAGCTCGCCTTGCAAGAAACACACTCTGCTTTTGAGAAAACAGCACTCTTCTACTCTCCTGTGTTTCCTATAGGGCCAGAACAGTGAGCTTGTTCAGAACAAAAGAACTGTGCTTCCTACACACACGGGGCATATCTAGTTCAACTCTGCTTAGTAAACTGACAAGAACAGTAGCTTCTCTTCAGTCCAATACACTGTACTTGCTGGGAACAGACGCGAGTGCTATTTGCACTGTGTATGGCAATGGGAGCGCAATAGTGACTCTTCTTAGCAGAAAACAACTCTTGCTCGTAGGACCAGAAACTGCATGGGATTCAACTCCGTTTAGGACTGGGAAACAAACGGTAGCTCGCCTTGCAAGAAACACACTCTGCTTTTGAGAAAACAGCACTCTTCTACTCTCCTGTGTTTCCTATAGGGCCAGAACATTGAGCTTGCTCAGAACAAAAGAACTGTGCTTCCTACACACACGGGGCATATCTAGTTCAACTCTGCTTAGGAAACTGACAAGAACAGTAGCTTCTCTTCAGTCCAATACACTGTACTTGCTGGGAACAGACGCGAGTGCTATTTGCACTGTGTATGGCAATGGGAGCGCAATAGTGACTCTTCTTAGCAGAAAACAACTCTTGCTCGTAGGACCAGAAACTGCATGGGATTCAACTCCGTTTAGGACTGGGAAACAAACGCTAGCTCGCCTTGCAAGAAACACACTCTGCTTTTGAGAAAACAGCACTCTTCTACTCTCCTGTGTTTCCTATAGGGCCAGAACAGTGAGCTTGCTCAGAACAAAAGAACTGTGCTTCCTACACACACGGGGCATATCTAGTTCAACTCTGCTTAGGAAACTGACAAGAACAGTAGCTTCTCTTCAGTCCAATACACTGTACTTGCTGGGAACAGACGCGAGTGCTATTTGCACTGTGTATGGCAATGGGAGCGCAATAGTGACTCTTCTTAGCAGAAAACAACTCTTGCTCGTAGGACCAGAAACTGCATGGGATTCAACTGCGTTTAGGACTGGGAAACAAACGCTAGCTCGCCTTGCAAGAAACACACTCTGCTTTTGAGAAAACAGCACTCTTCTACTCTCCTGTGTTTCCTATAGGGCCAGAACAGTGAGCTTGTTCAGAACAAAAGAACTGTGCTTCCTACACACACGGGGCATAT